>NW_016820683.1:779463-854243 GCF_001698545.2 Rhinopithecus bieti | reverse complement strand
TTTTTTTTTTTTTTTTTTGAGATGGAGTTTCACTCTTGTTGCCCAGGCTGGAGTGCAATGGCGCGATCTTGGCTCACTGCAACCGACTGGAGGTTTTCTAACCTGGAAATTTGATCAGATATTTTAGCTACTTCTCTCCTCCCTTCCTACCCCCACCCCGTTCCCTGAAGGCATTGTGGAGGGTAGATTGGAAGGGAGACTAAAGCTAAGTAATTTAGGACACCACAGGCAACAAATGATCAAGGTCTGAACCAAGATGAAGAGAAGAGAATGGATTTGGAAGAGAATTAGTGGGTACAGTCAATAGACATGGATAAGTGAATTTGGGAGGTGTATGTTCATATTTCTAACTTAGAATGGAGATAAAAGTCACCAAGAAAGGAATATGGGAAGAAGAGTAGATTTTGGTAGGGCAGTGGGTCAGGAATAGAGACAGTAGTATTAAGACTTTTACAATTGTTTGAAGCCTTGTACATGTTTTACTAAAGATCTTCTGATACATATTTTTCCTAGCGGTGCATCTCAATGCCCAAGATCTTTGAATTTATCGTATTTGCGAATCTCTTTACACGAGGTTCAGCTTTAAACGTATATAGATTTCTCCCTAGCATTTGGAAAACTTTTCCTCAGCATATTCATTCATTTCACAAACATTTCTTAAGTGTCTCTTAAACAAACAAGCATAGTCTGGCCTTTGTGGATGTCACAGTTAATTGGAGGGAAAAGACAGTTATCAAACGGGCAATTGCTAACTGTGAAAGTGCTGTAAAAGACAAGGGTAAGGTACTGTGAGAGTGTATGAAAGCAGGGCCTGGCCAAGTCCGAGGCCCATTCTGCATAGGGCACAGTGGGAGGGAGGGTTCACTGTCCGTGGAAGGCTTTCCCGAAGAAACTGGAGCTGTTCCCTGTCTGGCGCACTCTGCCCTAATGTCTGTGCAGAGCTGGCTGCTTCTTACTATTCAAGACTCAGCCATGTTACCTCTTCTGCAATACTTTCCATGACCATACCCAAAATTAAAGTCCAGCATATCACCCTACTTTATTTCCTTTTGGAACATTTATTTTTATCTGAAATTATCATGTTTATGATTATTGGCTGTTTCAGCCAACCACAATGTAGGTGTCCTTGACTCTTTTTTTCTGACTTGCAGTGACCTTGCCTCTTTTTTACTGATTTGCACCCCCATTGCTTAGAATACTTCCTGAAATGGAAGTGTTCCGGAAATTATTAACTGACTGCATAAATGAATGTCCTTGGATCTTGATCTCTTGCGTAGTTGCTCTACTAATTTGATTTCCTTGTCCTGTTTTTGTTTGTTTGGGAGGACTCCTCAAGTTGGTTGTCTACTTGTTCATTTTTCTATCACCTGGATCCCACCCTCACTCCCCTGTCATACTGTAATTGAGGTTGCCAATTGTAGCATCACACCCTGTGACCATGGTGATGGGCATGTGACTGTTTCAAGCTGCGTCACTTGGAGTCCTTCTCCTGATACTCCAAATTTGAAGGAAGGAAGAGGGAGACTTCTCAGGTGGCAGTGTGAATCTAGAGCTGTTGGTGGCCATAACCATCCAGATAAAAGAAGCCAATCTGTAAGAAGAGAAAATGCAAGCATTTCCTAGAGAAGCAGAGATGGCAGGGAAGAGCAGTCCTGGTAGCTTTCAGTCTTGGCTTCCTTTGTGCCTGAGGCTCAGTTTCAACCCCTGGTTTTCCCTGGCTTTTGCTTTACCCAGTTCAAATGGAGTTTCTGTCACTTAGAGCCAAAAGATTCCCAATTAAAACTGTATCTAGCTTTATTTTCATTTTAACCCATACCTCATCTAACCACCTTTTTATCTTGATGTGTTTTATATAATATCCTTGGGTATTGATCTGTTGGACTAGTTTAATTTCTGATTTCAGATAATCCATGTTTTCTACTTCCAATTCCATTTCTTTCTTTTGCTGCCTAAGTTTTCTACTTCCAGTACTATTCTTTCTTAGTATGCTGTCCTCCCTTTCTTTTCAGAAACATGTTGTTTAGTAGTAAGTAGGTGCTATCTAATTATTACTGTTGTTGTTATTTAACTCATCCTCGAAACAGGTTTATTAGGTTCTTCTTGGATTTTCTCACTTTCAACTTTGATGCTTTTGAACAGCCAGGTTAGTACCTAGTATCTCTAGGATGATAGGAAGCCAGGGTAGTGGGTAGAAGTTCACTTCTGGGTAATTTCTTCCCTGTGTTTGGTGAACTGCTGTGGCCTGATCTTCCTGGTGCTGCTGACTGCTACCTCAGGGTGGGGCTCTGATGGTCTGGGGAGAAGTCCTCCACGATTGCAACTGGCTCTCTGCTTGGTGTAACTGCTTGTCTCTTAGAACTATTGCAGCTGCCCTCAAATCCCACCAATCCACACAGACTCCAAGGAGAATATTTCACATCTATTCTATGATTTCTAGTTCTAACTTAATTAGAGCAGTGTTACAAGAAATTATTTCAGGCCAAGCAACTGTCTTAGGCGGCTAAGTTGTAAATTGACTTAGTATTTTTCATCAATCTGGTTCCATTTACACTATGTCAAGAAGAAAATTAGCAGCTTTTTGGTAATTTGTTTCTTTATTGATTAATTCACTCAGTAATTTTTTTTTTTTTTTTTTTGAAACTGAGTCTCACACTGTCACCCAACTGGAGAGGTTGGAGTGCCATGACCCAGTCTCAGCTCACTGCAACCTCTGCCTCCTGGGTTCAAGCATTTGTCATCCCTCACCACCTGAGTAGTTGGGATTACAGGTGTGCACCACCGTAGTTGGAATTACAGGTGTACACCACTGTGCCCAGCTAACTTTTGTGTTTTTAGTAGAGATGGGGTTTCACCATGTTGCCCAGGCTGGTCTCAAACTCCCAGCCTCAAGTGATCCATGCACCTTGGAAACTCAGTAAATATTTACTGAGCATCTACTGTGTGCCAGTCACTCTTGGAGACACTGAAAATATCAGTGTTTAAAATGAGACTTCTCTGCCCCTCATGGAGCTTATATTTTTGGTGAGGAAACAAACAATCAATAAATAAACCAATAAATATATATTACTAGGTAGTGATAAATGCCAAGGTGAAAAATATAGGAGAAAGGAATAGAGAGCAAGGAGGGTGGGGCTGTTTTAGAAAGGGTAGGCGGAACGGAGATTCTCTGAGGAGGTGACAC
Source organism: Rhinopithecus bieti (assembly GCF_001698545.2). Lineage (NCBI taxonomy): Eukaryota > Metazoa > Chordata > Mammalia > Primates > Cercopithecidae > Rhinopithecus > Rhinopithecus bieti. Next base: position 851,062 of record NW_016820683.1, on the reverse strand, counting down.
TTGAGAAGAGACCTGAGTGAATCAGGGATAGAGCCATACAGAGAGTTCCTGGCAGAAGCAACAGCCAAAATATGGCTCTAAGGAGATGAAGAGCTTGGTAGAATTGCAGAGTAAAGCACCAGTGTAGCTAGAGTAGAAGGAATGAGGGGGAAGGTGGAAGGAGATGAGTTCCTGATGTTAAACATGGGAAAACATGTTCTTTGTGCCTCCAAAACCAAGCTTTGTCTGTTTTTCAGGGGAAAGATAAGTGTCTGACATATTGTTCCGAAAGGCTAAAATTCATAGCCGACTTCTGTTTATCACATGACACTGAATGGTTTCCCAAAACATTGTGGAAATTCGGGTTATGGAACGCAAACTGATCATAGGAGGCTAAGGGTGTTTAGAATGATATGATTTGAAGCAGTTATAAAGTTGATTTGGAAGGAAGAAATAACTAAGAAGTGAGATTAGATAAAATAATCTTGGGAAAGATGGCAACTTGAGCAAAAGCTTCTGACACTGTCCACACCAATGCTTAATGAAGTGACCAGCAGTGAGAGAACATTGTTGGCCACTGTCATCTAAATATGCCACAAATTTGACCATTTCTCATTACTCCCACTGCTAGTAAATTATAGTTAGAAAACATTAATACTTTAATTCATCATACCTAGAGCCCACAATGAACATACAAGTGGATCATTAGGGGACTTTTCAGTTTATTTTTGAAAGGTGGCTTGGGAAACCATATTTGTGAGTTCATCCCAAGATGGAGAAAGGCAAGTGATTTCCCTTATCGTTTTTCTAGGAAGAAGATTGAAATAATAGTAATACCTTATATTTGAGTGAGTTATAGGTTACAGTGTACCTTTGTATCTGGGAATTCAACCAGACAGATATTGCTTGTGCTGCTTTTCAGATAGAAGACTCAGGCCCAGATAGACCACCTGACTGACTCAAAGTCACACAGATGGTTAAGGACAGAGCTGTCACTATCACTAGAATTCTTGTCTTTGACTGTGCTCTGTCACTCTGCTAAAAAGCAACAAATTGTTTGGATAGGATGTTATGTCAAAGAAAAGCCAATTGCTCTCCCTTTTCTTGCCCCACCCCAACTGTACCCCTGTAAGGTAACAGATGTTAACAATATTGTGAGTATGCCATATGTTTGCCTGCCTGCCTGCCTTCCTATATTCTTGTCTGTCTGTCTGTCTGTCTTAGTCTGCTTGTGCTGCTATAACAGAGGACCACAGACTGAGTAATTTAGAAAGAAGAGAAATTTATTTTTTCATGGTTCTGGAGGCTGGAGAGTCCAGGATCAGGGCACTGGCAGGTTCAGTTGTCCGGTAAGGGCTGCTGTCTGCTTCCAAGATCGCACTTTGACGCTGCATCCTCTGGAAGGGAGGAATGCTATGTCCTCATGTGACAGAAGGTCCGAAACGGGATGGTGGAAGGCAAGCAAGAGACAAATGCTGTGGGAAGCCTCTTTAATAAGGACCTTTATTCTGTTCACAAAGAAGGTGACCTCATGGCATAATCACCTCTTAAAGGCTCCACCTCTTAATACTATCACATTGGCAGTACTTGAATTTTGGAGGGGATATATTCAAACCACAGTTGTATGTATTTCTCTATCTGCTTCTCTCTTCTGTATACATATATAGTGGTTTCTTTTCCTCTATATGTTACAGCTTCAAATCAAATTGTGTATGTTACTTTAAATCTTTAACCATGTGTCCTGGTCATATATCTAGGTCAGTATACCTAGATCCAATTCATATTCCTTCTTTGTATGTCTATATTGTTTGATTATTGCAAATAATATATTGCTTTTTTTTTTTTTTTTTTTTTTTGAGACAGAGTCTCGCTCTTGCTCTGTTGCCAGGCTGGAGTGCAGTGGTGCAATCTTGGCTCACTGCAACCTCTGCCTCCCAGGTTCAAGCCATTCCCCTGTCTCAGCCTCCTGAGTAGCTGGGACTACAGGCACATGCCACCATGCCCAGCTAGTTTTTTGTATTTTAGTAGAGACGAGGTTTCACCATATTGGCCAGGATGGTCTTGATTTACTGACTTCGTGATCCACCCGCCTTGGCCTCCCAAAGTGCTGGGATTACAGCCATGAGCCACCGCGCCCGGCCATATATTGCTTTTAAAAGGAAAATCCAATAATGTATTTAAAGTGAAAAATGTAATGCCAGTATATAATTTTATCATATATTAATGACCTACTTACCTTTTAAAGTATAAGAAAAGGAATATACATATCAGCAGTTCTTTATTTGCTGCAGGTTTTTTCATTGCTGACATTTTACTTTTAAAAAATTTCTCTAGAATAAGAATTAATTATAGCCTTAACTAGTATTTCCTTTTCTAAGCAGATTCAATGTATTTTTCAGGTTATTATGTCCGGGAAAAATCTAAGCAAGTCATCACATTGCTGATGGATGAACAGTTGCTGTGTAAAGAGAGGGAAGTGGCATGTTGGACTAGACAGCGTACCTCCCACTCTATGTTGTTTTCTAAAAGACCACTTGGTTCAAGTAGCTCACTGACAGCGCATACTTCTGCCCCCACACCAGATATTTCTGCTTCAGAGAAGAAGTGTAAGCTTCCTAAGTTTGGAAGGCTACATAATAAAAGTACGTATATGACCATTGGCCTAAAATACAACAGGTATCATTAAAATGATTTAAAATATAAAATACTATGTTTTAGTACTAAATTATTAATATCATTTAGTACTACTATTACCATATTAGGCTTCGTACTATAGAAAACAACGACGAAGAATATTCAATAGAAGATTTTATGACATTTTTTAGTTTATTTATTTCTTTGCTTTATTTATTTTTGAGATGGAATCTTGCTCTGTCTCCTAGGCTGGAGTGCAGTGGCAAGATCTCAGCTCACTGTAACCTCTGCCTCCCAGGTTCAAGCAATTCTCCTGCCTCAGCCTCCTGAGTAGCTGGGATTACAGGCTCCCATCACCACGCCCAGCTAATTTTTGTATTTTTACTAGAGACAGGGTTTCAGCATGTTGCCCAGGTTGGTCTTGAACACCTGACCTCAAGGGATCCTCTTGCCTTGGCCTCCCAAAGTGCTGGGATTATAGGCATGAGCCACTGTGCCCGGCCCAATTTTATGACTGTTTTCCGAATGCAGTTATCTTTGATTCAAATAAAATGTTTTTGAGCTTTTAAGCTATTAAACTAGCGACTACACTATTTGACATCATGATTCAATTTTAAGATTTTTATCCTTAACTGGAAAGTGAAGGACTACAGTTTTCTAACACTAGGTGTCTGGATATGTGTGTATGAGGTCTCTTTGATCCTATCATATAAATCAAATAATTGACATTTTCTAAAGTGTGCGTCAGAATCCTAAAAGTGCTCTAAAAGTTCTTCTAGGACAATACTTTGTACTCTTTCCTTTGCTTAAAACTTTAAATATGGACTGCTGAACTTTTATAAAAAAGGGATTTATTTATAATGTTATAATAGACATCAGTAGAAAAATACTATCATCTTTTCTACCAAATTTGCTAAAACTTAAAAAAATATCATTTTCCTCTAATTTCTCCAGTAGAAACCCTGTTGATAAATTGTCTATGAGGAATGGACAGCTTGAGGAAGCAAGAACATCAGTGAAATGTGACTTAGAGAACTGTCCCTTTGTATTCAGTACAAATAGATAATTCCAACTGTCAGTTAAGTGCAAAAATGTAACAGTGTTACTAGTAATACCAACACATGTTAATCTTGCTAAAAATCATTCAAGTACTTTTCTGACTTAATCAAGAGTTTCAAATGTTCACCCAATGGGACATTGAGTGAACATCCATATTTGGAATTGGAGAAAGACATTATAAGAGGGTAACCATTGTAAGTATACTAGCAAATACTACCTACCTGCTTCTAAAAGTGGTGGAATTTCTTTCTTTAGGGGATCTGATTCTTTTGAAATAAATCTCCAAAAGGGGCAGCCACTCATTTTGAAATTTTCTCATGGGAGCCTTTAATTGAAACTGATGCTAAAACAGAGTAACAGAGAAGAATAACCAATTATGAGTCATCCAGAGTTTCTTCCCCACTTATGCTTCTTCAATGTTACCTTTCTTACTCTTCCTTCTTCCTTTCTTTTCTCAATTCTTTCTTCTTTCATTGTAAATACGTAATTATTGAATTTATTTAAAATTTGGATATTCAGCAGAACTTTGGAGCTATAGGAGTGAATAAAATAAATGTTCTTTTATCATGGAACTAATATTCTAGTGATAGAGACTAGGATGTCTCTGTCAGAAGCACAAAATATGTCAGATAATAACAAGTCCTATAAAGAAAAGGAAAGCAGGGTCAGGGAACAGAGAGTGACAGGGATGGGTTTATTTTAGGTCACGTGACGAGGGAAGGCCTTTTGGAAGAAGAGAGTCTTTAAACAGACCTGAATGAAGTAAGGGAGCAGCCCATGTACAGGCGTACCTCAATCGATTGCACTTTGCTTTATTATGCTTCACAGATAACGCATATTTTACAAATTGAAGGTTTGTGGCAACCCTGCACCCAGGAAGTTTATTGGCGCCATTTTTCTGATAGCATGTGCATACTTTGTGTCTGTGTCACATTTTGGTAGTTCTTGCAATGTTTTTAACTTTTTCCTTATTATTATATGTGTCATGGTGATCTATGATCAGTGATCTTAGATGTTACTGTTATAATTGTTTTGGGGTACCACAAACCATGACTGTACAAGACCAGTGAACTTATTGATAGATGTCATGTGTGTTCTGGCTGCTTCACTGATCCCCATCTCTCTCTCTCCTTGGGTCCCCCTAGTCCCTGAGAGTCAACAGTATTGAAATTAAGCCAATTAATAACCCTACAATGGCCTGTAAGTATTCAAGTGTAAGGAAGAGTCACAGGTTTCTCACTTTAATTCAAAAGCTAGAAATGATTAAACTTAGTGAGGAAGGCATGTTGAAAGCTGAAATAGGCTGAAAGGTAGGCCTCTTTTGCCAAACAGTTAGCTAAGTTATGAATGTAAAGGAAAAATTCTGGTAGGAAATTGGAAGTGCTGCTCCAGTGAATACAGGAATGATAAGAATGGGAAACAGCCTTTGCTGATATGGCCCTGGAGAAAGGTTGCATGGTCTGGATAGAAGATCAAACTAGCCCCAGTATCCCCTAAGCCAAAGCCTAATCCAGAACAAGGTTCTGTCTTTAATTCTGCAAAGACTGAGAGAGATGAGGAAACTGCAGAAGAAAATCTTGAAGCTAGCAGAGGTTGGTTCATAAGGTTTAAGGAAAGCAGCTGTCACCATAACATACAAGTACAAAGTGAAGCAGCAAGTACTGATGGAGAAGTGTAGCAAGTTATCCAGAAGATCTAGCTAAGGTAATTGATGAAGGTGGCTACCCTAAACAGATTTTCAATGTGGATGAAATAGCCTTTTGTTGGAAAAAGATGCCATCTGGGACTCTCATAGCTAGAGAGGAGAAGTCAATGCCTGGCTTCAAAGCTTCAAAGGACAGGTGACTCTCTTGTTAGGGACTAATGCAACTCGTGACTTTAAGTTGAAGCCAACTGCTCATTCATCATTCCAAAAATCCTAGTGCCCTTAAGATTTCTTTAAAAATATTACTGCTCATTGACAATGCACCTGGTCACCCAAGAGCTCTGATGGAGATGTACAAGGAGATTAATGTTGTTTTCATGCCTGCTAACACACAGTGTTTATTCTTCAGCCCATGGATCAAGGAGTGATTTCAACTTTCAAGTCTTATTACTGAAGAAATACATTTCATAAAGCTATGTCTTCCGTAGATAGTGATTCCTCTGATGGATCTGAGCAAAGTAAATTAAAAAACCTTCTGGAAAAGAGTCACCATTCTAGACGCCATTAAGAACATTTGTGATTCATGGGAGGAAGTCACAATTTCAATATTAACAGGAGTTGGAAAGAAGTGGATTCTAACCCTCATGGATGACTTTGAGGGGTTCAAGACTTCAGTGGATGAAGGAACTGCAGATGTGGTGGAAATAGTAAGAGAACTAGAATTTGAACTGGAGCCTGAAGATGTGACTGGATTGCTGCAATCTCATGATCAAACTTGAACAGATGAGGAGTTACTTCTTATGGATGAGCAAAGAAAGTGGTTTCTTGAGATGAAATCTACTCCTATGAAGATACTGTGAACTTATTGCACTGTCAACAAAGAATTCAGAATATTACATAAACTTAGTAGAAAGCAGTGGCAAGATTAGAGAGGACTCTAATTTTGAAAGAAGTTCTGTGGGTAAAATGCTATCAAAGAGCATCACATGCTACAGAGAAATCTTTTGTGAAAGGAAGAGTCAGTTGATGTTGCAGGCTTTATTGTTGTCTTACTTTAAAAAATTGCCACAGCTTTCCCAACCTTCAGCAGCAACTACCCTGATCTATCAGCAGCCCTCAACATGGAGACAGAACCCTCCACCAGCAAAAAGATGATGACTCACTGAAGGCTCAGATAATTGTTAGCCTTTTTAAATTAGCAATAAAGTATTATTTAATTAAGTTATGTATACGTATTTTTTAGGCAACATGGTATTGCATACATACTAAGTCTACTTAGTAGACTGCAGTCTAATGTAAACATAACTTTTATATGCACCGGGAAACAAAAAAGTTTGTGTGAGTCGCTTTACTGGAATATTTGCTTTATTGCAGTAATGTGGAACCCAACCCACCACAGTATCTTCAAGGTGTGCCTGTATATCAGGCAGAGGGAACAGCAGGGCAGATGCTCTGAAGCTGGAACGAACTTGGCCTGGTTAATTGTAAGCTTAGGAAATGAATCCCTAAATTAATACAGAAGTAACTCAACTCTGATTTTATGATTCATGCAAGAAATTCTAGTTTATTGTTTTGTAATCACAGATTGCATTTTTTTTTTTTTTTTTTTGAGCCCAAGTTTCACTATTGTTGCCCAGGCTGGAGCGCAATGGCATGATCTCGGCTCACTGCAACCTCCACCTCCCGGGTTCAGGTGATTCTCCTGCCCCAGCCTTCCAGAGTAGCTGGGATTACAGGCGTGCGCCACTACGCCCAGCTACTTTTGTATTTTAAGTAGAGACAGGGTTTCTCCATGTTGGTCAGGCTGATCTCTTAACTCCCGACCTCGGATGATCTGCCCGCCTCGGCCTCCCAAAGCACTGGGATTACAGGCATGAGCCACCGTACCTGGCCCCACAGATTGCATTTTTAAACCTAAAATGATATTCTCCATCTTTATGACATGTCTCATTCACTACACTGAGCTATGAATGACTTGACTATTTTAAAAAAGTGAATCCATCTTCAAATGAAGTTTTGCTACGATTTATTATTTTTTACTACTACACATATTGAGTGTCTGGCTCACTATAATGCTGGACATGTTCTAAGGCCAGTAAGTAAATTCGCTGTATTTCTGCTCTAATGGAGGTTATAGCTTGTGATGTCCTATATGCTTTTTCTTTTTCTTTTCCTTTTCTTTTTTCTTTTTCTTCTGAGACAGGGTCTTGATCTGTCACCCCGGCAGGAGCACAGTGGTGTGATAATGACTCACTGCAGCCTGGAACTATTGAACTCAAGTAATCCTCCTGGCTTAGCCCACCAAGTAGCTGGGACTACAGGCACACACCGCCACACCCAGCTGACTTGAAAAAATACTTTTTTGAGACAAGATCTTGCTACCACGTTCTTCTAAGTCTGTTTCACGAAAAGATACTCTAAAAAAACTTTAGTCAATGATGGCATCATTACAGTAAATCTATAGTAAGAGTACCATTTAAAGTGAACAGTGAATGTTTGGATGTAAAATCTGTAGTAAATTTGTTTTAAAATCTGTTATTTTTATTTCATTTATCTGCTTTCTATATGAATACATCCTAGATATACAGATGTGTGTGTTTGTGTTCAAAAAAGAGTAATTGGATTGAGTAAACTTGGCAATACTAACCAATTCTATGTAGGCATTTGAATCTGAAGGTGTATTTTAAAGGAAGAAAGAAAACTGACAGTTTGGAGTTGGGGTAGGAAAAATAAGAAATTGAAGGGACATTCTTTTTTTTTTTTTTTTGAGATGAAGTTTCACTCTGTTGCCCAGGCTGGAGTACAATGGAGCAATCTTGGCTCACCACAACCTCTGCCTCCCAGGTTCAAGTGATTCTCCTGCCTCAGCCTCCCGAGTAGCTGGGATTACAGGCACATGTCACCACTCCTGGCTAATTTTGTATTTTTAGATGAAGTTTCACTCTGTTGCCCAGGCTGGAGTACAATGGAGCAATCTTGGCTCACCACAACCTCTGCCTCCCAGGTTCAAGTGATTCTCCTGCCTCAGCCTCCCGAGTAGCTGGGATTACAGGCACATGTCACCACTCCTGGCTAATTTTGTATTTTTAGATGAAGTTTCACTCTGTTGCCCAGGCTGGAGTACAATGGAGCAATCTTGGCTCACCACAACCTCTGCCTCCCAGGTTCAAGTGATTCTCCTGCCTCAGCCTCCCGAGTAGCTGGGATTACAGGCACATGTCACCACTCCTGGCTAATTTTGTATTTTTAGATGAAGTTTCACTCTGTTGCCCAGGCTGGAGTACAATGGAGCAATCTTGGCTCACCACAACCTCTGCCTCCCAGGTTCAAGTGATTCTCCTGCCTCAGCCTCCCGAGTAGCTGGGATTACAGGCACATGTCACCACTCCTGGCTAATTTTGTATTTTTAGATGAAGTTTCACTCTGTTGCCCAGGCTGGAGTACAATGGAGCAATCTTGGCTCACCACAACCTCTGCCTCCCAGGTTCAAGTGATTCTCCTGCCTCAGCCTCCCGAGTAGCTGGGATTACAGGCACATGTCACCACTCCTGGCTAATTTTGTATTTTTAGATGAAGTTTCACTCTGTTGCCCAGGCTGGAGTACAATGGAGCAATCTTGGCTCACCACAACCTCTGCCTCCCAGGTTCAAGTGATTCTCCTGCCTCAGCCTCCCGAGTAGCTGGGATTACAGGCACATGTCACCACTCCTGGCTAATTTTGTATTTTTAGATGAAGTTTCACTCTGTTGCCCAGGCTGGAGTACAATGGAGCAATCTTGGCTCACCACAACCTCTGCCTCCCAGGTTCAAGTGATTCTCCTGCCTCAGCCTCCCGAGTAGCTGGGATTACAGGCACATGTCACCACTCCTGGCTAATTTTGTATTTTTAGATGAAGTTTCACTCTGTTGCCCAGGCTGGAGTACAATGGAGCAATCTTGGCTCACCACAACCTCTGCCTCCCAGGTTCAAGTGATTCTCCTGCCTCAGCCTCCCGAGTAGCTGGGATTACAGGCACATGTCACCACTCCTGGCTAATTTTGTATTTTTAGATGAAGTTTCACTCTGTTGCCCAGGCTGGAGTACAATGGAGCAATCTTGGCTCACCACAACCTCTGCCTCCCAGGTTCAAGTGATTCTCCTGCCTCAGCCTCCCGAGTAGCTGGGATTACAGGCACATGTCACCACTCCTGGCTAATTTTGTATTTTTAGATGAAGTTTCACTCTGTTGCCCAGGCTGGAGTACAATGGAGCAATCTTGGCTCACCACAACCTCTGCCTCCCAGGTTCAAGTGATTCTCCTGCCTCAGCCTCCCGAGTAGCTGGGATTACAGGCACATGTCACCACTCCTGGCTAATTTTGTATTTTTAGATGAAGTTTCACTCTGTTGCCCAGGCTGGAGTACAATGGAGCAATCTTGGCTCACCACAACCTCTGCCTCCCAGGTTCAAGTGATTCTCCTGCCTCAGCCTCCCGAGTAGCTGGGATTACAGGCACATGTCACCACTCCTGGCTAATTTTGTATTTTTAGATGAAGTTTCACTCTGTTGCCCAGGCTGGAGTACAATGGAGCAATCTTGGCTCACCACAACCTCTGCCTCCCAGGTTCAAGTGATTCTCCTGCCTCAGCCTCCCGAGTAGCTGGGATTACAGGCACATGTCACCACTCCTGGCTAATTTTGTATTTTAGATGAAGTTTCACTCTGTTGCCCAGGCTGGAGTACAATGGAGCAATCTTGGCTCACCACAACCTCTGCCTCCCAGGTTCAAGTGATTCTCCTGCCTCAGCCTCCCGAGTAGCTGGGATTACAGGCACATGTCACCACTCCTGGATAATTTTGTATTTTTAGTAGAGACGGGGTTTCTCCATGTTGGTCAGACTGGTCTTGAACTCCCTACCTCAGGTGATCTGCCTGCCTCTGCCTCCCAAAATGCTGGGATTACAGTTGTGAGCCACCACGTCCGGTCATGAGGGGGACATTCTTAATGTGACAGGAGAAGTAGCAAATTAAAACTCAAAGAGCGGTAGCTAAGTTAGAATGAGATGCATCCACAAGTTATGATAGTAGACGCCACAAAAATGCTAGCCGCTTAAACATACAAATTTACTTCTCTCTTCTGAAATACTCCCTTGTAGGTATTCTATGACTGATATGGCTCTCCAAGATGTTGGCTTCAGGGCTATTTTTGAGTCTTGTTGCTCCACCAAACTCAGCGTTTAAATTCCACTTCATGGTCCACTTCCACTTTCTGAGTCATAGCTGCTTGAGCTCCCGCCATCACACCTGCCTTCTAGCCAGTAGAAAGGAAGGGAGATTGAAAATGTGAATGTCTCTTCCCTTTTAAAATTTTTTTGTCCTTTTTTTTTTTTTACAAGGACACTTATTAAAAGTTGCTTATAACATTTTAGCTCACACATTATTTTTTAGTACTTAGTCTCACTGAGACTCCTAGCTACAAAGGAGGTTGAGAAATATCATCTGCCCAGATAAAAGTTAAGAGATTCTGTTATTAAGGAAGATGGAGAGAATAAATGCTGGGGATCACAAATCGTTTCTACAATAGTGGGAAAGAATACAAGCAAGACACAGATTAGGCATGGTAATATAGAGTTGTCTGACTAAATGGAATAAAAATATAAATCTGAATATGTAAAATAGTAGGGACAGATAGCTGAGAGTACTCAGAGCAATTCATAAATGACCTAATAAACTCAATTTGATATGAGTAGCAACTAGGAACCATTGTAGGCCTTGGAGAACAGAAGGGATGTTTAGCTTAGTCACAGAACTGAGCTTCCTTATTACTGAAAACAGCTGTTTGTGGAAGATAATTCTTTTTGCTTTGTGTAGAAATGAAGGAGATACAAATTGAACGAAGCTTGTAAGAGAGAGTTGTTTCAATCCAGGCATCCAGGACCTGCTCCTAGGGTTGTAGAAATGAGGAAACAGTAATGTTTAAAGATAAACTGTAGAGAGGCAATGGGGGTAAGTGGATGATGTATTGGAGAAGAAAGAAACTGAAATTGACTAACATTTGCATTAAAGAAAATGGAGGCAAGTGATGATATCATACAGGTAAATTTTCATTAGAAGGAGTCTAAAGATGTCTCTAAGTTATTTAGTTACAGCGAAATGTAAAATTGAATGCAGGAAATGTGATTTCCAGCCTTCAAGACCTAGAGCTGAAACAGCTGTGCCTCCCTTCTTTATGGTGAATCAGCGAGGGAAAAGAGGCACTTTAAAGAAGGTGTTATATACACATCGCCACTTCTACTTCTTTTTTTTTTTCTTTTCTTGGATGTTTTCCCAAGTTTTAATTCTAGGAGATAGCTTGGGTGGTTTTTGTTTAGATGCTTCTGATGTGTGAAGGAAGAGATGGGCTAAAGGATCTTTGCTGCTTGATGGCAAGACAGAACAATATAAAAAGGAGAGTTATAACTCAGCTCTAATGTCAGGCCATTTTTGTAGAGGCAACAGTTATTACGAAAAGGATCTCCAGAGGCACTACTTACAGCCAGACCAGCAGAACTTTACCTGTGTTGGTTATCTGATCTTCCATAAAGAGCTCTTCACTAGCATCATTCTTTGCAACAGAACTTTACCTGTATTAAGGATTACTCTGGTCTGTGTCAAATGTAATAGCATTCCATATAATGGAAAAATTTCCCTAAAAACTATCATTGCTGTTGAACCAAAATTATACAGTAGGTCCTTGAATAACATCCTTTTGTTCAGTGTTGTTATAACTGGTGAGAAAAACATCAATTCCTGGCTGAGGCCCCTGTCTGTATGGAGTTTGCACACTCTTCCCCGTCTGCGTGGGCTTTCTCCATGTTCTCTGCTTTTCTCCCGCTTCCCAAGGATGTGCACAGCAGGTGAATCGGCATGTCTGAATGGTCCCCGTCCAAGTGAGTGTGGAGTGGGTGTGAGTGCACCCTGCAATGAAGCAGCGTCCCTGTCCAGGGCTGGTTCCCACCTTGTGCCCTGAGCTTCCAGGATGGGCTCCAGCCACCTGTGACCCTGAAGGGAGCAGATAATCATCTTTTTACTAATCTTCCTTAAATGTATGTATAGCTCACATTTATTTCAATGTTTAATAATAAAAGTGGGCCAACCTCAGTGGCTCATGCCTGTAATTCCAGCACTTTGGGAGGCCAAAGCAGGCGGATCACCTGAGACCAGGAGTTCAAGACCAGCCTGGCCGACATGGTGAAACCCCCGTCTCTAGTAAAAATACAAAAATTAGCAAGGCATGATGGTGGTTGCCTGTAGTCATAGCTACTCAGGAGGCTGAGGCAGGAGAATTACTTGAACTTGGGAGGCAGAGGTTGCAGTGAGCTGAGATCACGCCACTGTACTCCAGACTGGGTGACAGAGCAAGACTGTATCTCAAAAAATAATAAGAAGAATAAAAGTGTTTTGGGGTTTTTTGTTGTTGTTGTTTGTTTTGAGATAGAGCCTCACCCTGTTGCCCAGGCTGGAGTGCAGTGGCACGATCGCAGCTCACTGCAACCTCTGCCTCTCAGGTTCAAGCGATTCTCCTGCCTCAGCCTCCTAAGTAGCTGGGACCACAGGTGCCTGCCACTACACCCGGCTAATTTTTGTACTTTTTAAGTAGAGACAGGGTTTCACCATATTGGCCAGGCTGGTCTCGAACTCCTGACCTTGTGATCCACCCGCCTCTGCCTCCCATATGTTTTGGTCTTTATTTAGAAATTTGGTGACATTTTTGTGACTAGAAATATCCTATAGGAACTTAGTTCTTGTTTATATTAATTAGCCTATGGTAAAATTGGCTTCATTATACATTGTTTCCCTTAAAGTAGCAATTTCCAAGAGACTGTGGACATCATGAAATGAGGACTTGCTGTACTGCAAAGTAGTTGTCATTTTTTTTTCAAAAAAAAAAAAAAAAAAAAACAGCAATGTTGATGTTGTTACGTCCTACAAAGAGCTTTGTACTAACAGAATTGATGTGGAGTCATGCTTGGTTGCCTTGCCACATGTAGATGAGATGGCAGGGCTTATGGTACAAACTGTGGTTGTAACGAAAACATTTGCATTGATAAATGTCAAACAGCTGATCTTTTGATCTTTTAAATTTAAAAATAAATATATAAAAATAATGTATATCTCTACCACCCTAAACTGTTAACATCTTAGAATATAGTCGTGTCATATAATGATGTTTCAGTCAGCGGTGGACTGCGTGTATGATGCTGGTCCCATAAGATTATAATATATTTTTACTGTACCTTTTCTATGTTTAGATATGTTTAGGTACACAAATTCTTCCATTGTGTTACAATTGCCATCGTGTTACAATTGCCTACCACATTCAGTACAGTAATATGCTATACAAGTTCATTGCTTAGGAGCAATAGGCTATACCGTATAGCCCAGGTGTGTAGTAAGCTCTACCATCTCGATGTGTGTAAGCACACTCTATGATGTTTATGCAACAATGAAATTGCCTAGCAGTGCATTTCTCAGAAAGCATCCCTGTTGTTAAGCTATGCGTAACTGTTTCTTTTTTATTTTGGTTTCAGCAAAACATTATACTCTTGTAAAACAATATAGGCTTGTTATACAATTACTCAGAAATAGCCATCATTAATATCAGATGATTGTAATTCTAGGCATCTTTTTTGTGTGACAGGGTCTCACTCTGTTGTCCAGGCTGGAGTACAGTGGCGCCATCACAGTTCACTGCCACCTTGGTCTCCCTAGGCTCAGGTGATCCTCCCACCTCAGCCTCCCAAGTAGCTGGGACTGCAGGCATGCGCCACCACACTAGCTAATTTTGGGTTTTGGGTTTTGTTTTTTTTTTTGATAGAAACAAAGTTTCACCATGTTGCCCAGGAAGGTCTCAAGCTCCTTGGCTCAAGCGATCTGGTCACCTCAGCCTCCCAAAGTGCTAGGATTACAGGTGTGAGCCATCATGCCTGGCCAGCATTTACAAAAAATCTATACATACATATAGAGAGATGGATAGCTAGAGATAAATTACTATTATTATTATTATTATTATTATTTATTATTATTATTTTTGAGACGGAGTCTTGCCTCTGTCGCCCAGGGCTGGGAGTGCAGTGGCGGATCTCAGCTCACTGCCAAGCTTCGCCTCCCGGCAAGGGTTTAAGGCCACTTCTCCTGCCTCGCCTCCCGGAGTAGCTGGGACTACAGGCGCCGCCACCACGCCCCGGCTTAGTATTTTTGTATTTTTAGTAGAAAACGGGGTTTCACGTGTTAGCCAGGGATGGTCTCGATCTCCTGTGACCTCGTGATCCGACCATCTCGGGCCCTCCCAAAGTGCCTGGGGAATTACAGGCTTGAGCCACCGATGCCTAGCGCCGAGATAAATTATTTTTTATAAAATGGAATTATATGCTGTTTTTTAGTAAAAAATATTAAATATTAAAGGGAGATCGAGACCATCCTGGCTAACACAGTGAAACCCTGTCTCTACCAAAAATACAAAAAATTAGCTGGGTGTGGTGGTGGGCACCTGTAGTCCCAGCTACTCGGGAGGCTGAGGCAGGAGAATGGCGTGAACCTGGGAGGCGGAGCTTGCAGTGAGCCGAGATTGTGCCACTGCACTGCAGCCTAGGCGACAGAGCGAGACTCCATCTCAAAAAAAAAGAAAAAAAAAATAGTAAAAGTCTCCTTCTGGCAATGAGACTAGGAACTCCATTTACTGCACAATAACCAAAGACTGGAAGTGACACACTATTTGAGACACTACTGGCCTCATAAGAAGTATGGGAAGTCTCTAAGATTCTCTTTTTGAAAAATGTAAAGCAAAATAAGAACAGCACATGTGAGCTGGTCAGTGACTTGGCATTCTGCCTGTGGGAAGCTGCAGGTAACTGTAAGCGTTGAGTTGCTTAAGAGCAGTTATTAGTAGATCAGAGAATGAGTTTGGGGCCTGTCTTGAGCATTGGGAAGGAAAGCCTTGGATTACTATGCTGAACCCAGACCCTCAAGGGGACTGAATTGAGAAAGTGTACTCAGTTCATAAGTTAGGTCCAATAGGATTTTCACCAGTTTAAGACAAGCAACGAGCTCACAATCCAATATCACCAAACCAGGAGAAGGTAAGCAGCAAAGCACATACTTAATCCCCCAAGGACTGTAGATATTGGAAAGGTCAGATACAGAACAGCTGTGTATTTACATAAATAAAGGATATAATCACATGCATCACCAATTATCAAGGGATTATTAGGACTGAGTGGATGAATTCGAAAAAAGGGAACTTGCAGAAACGAGAAATACTACTGAACTAAAAAAATGTATTTAGTGAGCTAGAAGATATGCCCGAAGAAAATGGAAAATATGAAAGTAATATTAATTAAGCCATATGGAGGATACTGCTACAAAGGAGCGACAATTAATTACTGTACTAGAAAACTTCTCATCTTCTACAGTAGAAGCCTGATGACAGTGACATAGTATCTTAGAAATGCTGTAGGAAAATAACAGCCTATAATTGTGTACCAGCGAAACTATCATTTAAGGGTGAGGGTGAAATAGTTATTTATAGATGAATAAAAAAACAGAGAGAGTTTACAGCCATGAGACCTGCATTAAGGGTATACTTCAAAAAGAGGAAAATTATTCCAGAAAGATAGTTGAAAATTCAAGAGACAATAATGAATGGTAAACACACACACATAAATATATATGTATCATAAACATTTTCTGTATAAATCTAATTTTTGAGTTAAGAAAAAGACAATTAGAATAGTGGGTAGCCATGGTATGTAAGTGGGAATGGGCAGGTTCAGAGTTGTGTTCTAAAGGTCCTTGTGTTTTTAAGAGAAGGTAATTAATATTCTTTGACTGTAAACTTTTAAAGGTAAACGTGCATGATAAACTTTCAAGAATAAACTTTAAAAGAAGAGAAATAGAGTGCATAAACTCCAGACAAGTGGCAAGAAGAAGTAGAATGAGAAAAAAATAAAATTTTATAAAGGGCAAAAAGCATAAAATGAAACAAATAGAAATTTGCAAAAGTAAAATAAATAATAGAAATAAGCCCAAATAGATTAATAATGGCAGTAAATAGTAGTAGATTAAACTCATCTATTAAAAGGCAGAGACTATCAGATTGGGGAAAAAGAAATCCAGATATATGCTGCAAGCATAAATTCACATAAAGATTGAAAGCAACATATGGAAAAAGGTAAGTCAGGCATATATAAGCTAAAAGAAGGCTGGTATAGCTACTTAATAACAGGCAAAGGAGACTTTAAAGCCAAGAGCATTAAGGATAATAATAAGATGCTTAATTCCCCAGGAAGATGTAACAGTTCTAAATGTGAATATACCCAGTAAAATAACTTCAAAGTATATAAAGCAAAAATTGGTAGAAATACAGGAAGAAATTGAGACATCTACCATTATAGTAGATAACTTCTTAACATCTTTATTGATAGGTGAAGGACATAAGACTTTTTAAAATATGGATTTTATAATTGATTATATGTGTTATAAAGGAAACACATATAATAGTATTTTGGTAAGAAAACGTGTCCTATATGAAAAATCTGTTTCATATAGGACACGTTTTCTTACCAAGATACTATTAAATTTGAAGTTAAGAAAAAATGTAAATAAAAAATTTCCCTACATTTGAATGTGGCATTATTTCTTTTAGAATAAGTTGGAAGAAAAGGATTTCGGTACTCCTTGCTAGGTCAGCTTTGTAGTGGAGGTCCTAGCCATCACAGTAAAACAAGCAAGAGAAATTAAAAATGTAAGTATCAGAATGGAAGACATGAGCATCACTGGTAAATTATAGGATTTTCATATAGAAAACTTCAAAAGACCTACGGACATATTTAAAATAATGAGTCTTAGAAAGATGGCTGGCTATAACATCAAAACAAAATCAAGTTCTATTCTATATATCAGCAACAAAAATTAAACATAATTTTTAAGACACCATTTATAATAGCTAAAAATCTTGATGTAGGAATAAGTCTTAACCAAAGAAGTACAAAATCTGTACACTGTAGGTTATAATGCTTAATTGAAATACATTAAGGACCTATATAAATGGAAAGATTCCATTTTTATTAAAATAATAATGTAAACATGGCAGTTCTCTCCAAATTGTCTAGATTTAGTGGAGGGTTTCTCAGCCTTGATACTACTGGTATTTTGAAACAGATCATTCTTTGTTGTGGGGGCTGTGCATTGCAGGATAGTTAGCATCATCCCTGGCCTGTATCCACTGGATGCTATTAGCAAACATCCCTTCCTGTTGTATTGAATCAAAAGTCTGCAGACATTGCCAAATGTCCCCTGGGGGCCAAATTGTTCCCAGTAGAGAACTGCTGATTCAGTGCAGTTACAATCAAAATCCAAAAAGGATTTTAAGAGTTGAATTTGATGTACTGATTCCAAAATTTACCTGGAAGAATAAAAAGTTCCAGAGTATTCAAAACATTCCTAAAATAGAGTAAGGTGGAGGGCTTGCCTTTCTAAATAACAAGACTAAAATTTTACTGATCATGACAGTGTGGTATGGATGCAGGATAGGTGTGTGGACCAATGGAACAAACCATAACCCTAGGAAACAGGCCTGGGCCACTACGGAATCAGTAAATGACAGAAGTGGCATTTTTGAATAGTGGAGAAAAAATGAACTACTCAATAAATAATACTGGGATAATTTTTTATCCATATTGTAAAAATGAAATGAGGTCTCTACCTGGATGAATTAAGGATTTACAGGTAAAAAGGCAAAACTTTGAAATGTTTAGAAGAAAACTTAGAATATATTTTTTACATTGAAATAGGGAAGTATTTCATAAACAGAAAAAGTGCACATTATTTTTTGAAAGTGTTTATGAATTTGACATTTGTGGTAGGCAGAGTTCTGAGGAGAAGCCCCATGACCCTTACCTGTATACAGTCCTCTTCCCTTTGAGCATGGGTGGAACCTGTGAATATGATGAATCACCACCCTCATGATTGTTATATTCTATGGCAAAAAAGGTATTATGCTGGTAGGCCCTATCTAATCAGATGAGTCCTTTAGAAGCAGAGAGTTGGCCGGGCGTGGTGGCTCACATCTGTAATCCCAGCACTTTGCGGGGCCAAGGTGGGCAGATCATGAGGTCAGGAGATGAAGACCATCTTGGCCTACATGGTGAAACACCGTCTCTACTAAAAATACAAAAATCAGCTGGGCGTGGTGGTGCACACCTGTAGTCCCAGCTACTCAAGAGGCTGAGGCAGGAGACTCACTTGAACCCAGGAGGCAGAGGTTGCAGTGAGCCCAGATTGTGCCACTGTACTCCAGCCTAGTGACAGAGACTCTGTATCAAAAAATAATAATAATAATTAATTAAAATAAAATCAGAGAGTTTTCTCTAGCTGGTGGCCAAAGAGGGAGTCAGAAAGATTCCAAGTGTGAGAAGGATTTGAAGCACTATTGTTGGCTTGAAGATGGAGTTATAAGGAATGCAAGTGGCCTCGAAGGTGAGAGTGGCCCCTGGTTGCCAGCTAGCAAGGAAATGGGGACTTTAGTCCCACAGTTGCAAGGAGCGGAATTCTGCCAACAGCTGGATTGAGCTTGGAAGTGGATTCTTCCCCAGGGTTTCCAAATGACAATCCAGCTTGGCCAACACCTTGACTCTTGACTTTGGCTTTGTGAAACCCAGAAACAGAGAACCCAGTTAACCTGCCTGCACTTCTGACTATAGAACTGTGAGGTAATAAATGGTGGTTGTTTTAGGCCACTAAGTTTGTGGTAATTTGTTATAGCATCATTAGAACAAATGATCTTATAGCATCATTAGAAAACTAATAAAACTATATTATCTTTTATTTTCTGTGCTTTTGGGGTCATATACAAAAATTCTTTGCCCAGACCAATATCAAGAAGTTTTTCCCCATTGGGTGTGGTACCTCATGCCTTTACAGGTGGCTCATGCCTCTCAGCACTTTGGGAGATCAAGGCGGAAGAATTTCTTGAGCCCAGGAGTTTGAGACCAGCCTGAGCAACACAGCGAGACCCTGTTTCTTAAGAAAAAAAAAAATTAGCTGGGCATGGTGGCATGTGCCTGCAGTCCCAGCTATTCAGGAGGCAGAAATGGGAAGATTGCTTGAGCCCGAGAGGTAGAGGCTACAGTGAGCTGTGATCACACCACTGCCCTCCAATCTGGGTGACATACCAAGACCCTGTCTCAAAAAGAAACTTTTCCCTATGTTTTCTTCTAGTAGTTTTACAGATTCAGGTCTGGCATTTTAAGTCTTTTATCCATTTTAAGTTGATTTTTATATGTGTGGTGGATATCCAGTGTTCCCAGCACCACTTATCAAAGAAACTGTCCTTTCCCCATTGTGTGTTCTTGGTACCTTTGTTGATCAGTTGGCCATAAATGCATGGATTTATTTCTGGGCTCTCTGTTCTGTTCCACTGGAACAGAATGTATGTCTGGTTTTGTGTCAGAACCACCCTATTTTGATTACTATAGTTTTGTAGTAGATTTTGAAGGAAAAAAAACACCATGTAAAAGTGAAAAAAAAAAAGCCACAAAATGGGAAAATTTTCCAACACATATAACTGACAAAGGATTAGTATCCAGAATATATAAAAAATTCCTGCCAATCAGTGAGAAAGGAGTAGCTCAACAGAAAAAGAGGAAGCAAATATGAAAATCATTTCTAGAAAAACAGGAAACATGTAAGGCCAAGAAACATTTTTTTAAATGCTTAACTTTGTATTATGTAGTGACAGGAAACAATTATGAATTTTATGAAAGATATAATTTACAATAACTTAAAAAATGAATGCCACATTGTGAGGAATTTTCCTTCTGTTTTGAGCTACATTTTCTTCTGCATTTGGGATCTTTCTTTTATGCATGCCATCTTCCTTTCTTCTCTTTCATGCTTCTCCTTCCCTCCTTCTCTGCTCATTTTTCTACTGGAATGTTTTGTTTAGTTGCCAGGCCATGTCTTCACATCTTGCTGATGCTTAGGCAGCTCTCACTAGGCACTGTCTCTTGAAGATGGTAGAGTATAATGGTTAAGGGCTCAGGTCCTGGAGCCACACTGTCTGCATTTGAATCCTGACTGGTTGTATGGCCTTGGACTGGCTACTTAAGCCCTTGTGCTATAGTTTCACCTTCTGTAAAATGGGGTTGACATAGGCCCTGTGATGGAGTTGTTATAAGAAGTAAATGGGCTAATACAGAGTCAGCACAATAAACTTTGGCTGTTGTTTGTTCAGAAATACTTAGTGATTTCTTGACTCTTCCTATCATATCTGAGATCAGTTTGTTTTCTCCACCAGACTGCAGTCTGTGGGCTATTATTTTATCCATTTTTCTGTAGCAGATCTCAGCTGAGGCCATGTATGGTCTTCTTTAGAATACCTGAACTCTGCTCTATTTTTGAGTCTCTTATACAAGGTCCTGATCGTTCTACCTAGTTGAGGTATGTATCCTATTCCTGTGGGGGAGAGATACCTTCAAGCTTTAGATCATTCACCCAATTCAGTGTCAAACTGTGGCTTTCATGTCCGTTGAAGTGTAAGCATCTTAATTTACTCTGTTACACCCATTTTTTTTCTCTAGCTGTTTTCACCTCTCCTCAGTCATAAGTGGGAAGAAAACATTCTACATTCAGCTCCCTTTTTTCCCGACATGTGGATATTGATGAGAACTCTAAGGTTGTTGTCATCTTACCAGTATTGCTTCTGGGGGAGAAGGGATGTCCTAGATCTTGTTTCTTTTCTTGGCCACCAGTTATATTTATTCTTTTTCTTTTAAAAGTTGTAGTTATATCTGTTTCTATGTTAGATTGCTATTGACTTTTTAAAAAATCTCGTTGAGTATTGGGTGATGGGAATTCTGTGTTGCAGTTTCACTTTGCTGTCTTAACCCAGGAGTCAGCCACTGAATATGAAAACTTGCTTTTGTAGTGACTGTTTATTTTTCCTCGTCCCTGGAGCTGAGCATCTAACTTGGTTTATGAAGTTTCCTGTTTCTCATTATTCTTAAGTGAGAACTACTGGCAGTGTCTCAAATTTTATACGCTATTGTTAGCAAAATATTGAAATAAAATTGTCTCAACTCCATTTTTAAGATCTCCAGCAGTAAAAGTTGGTTTTCACTTTTCTTATCTACCTATTTCAAATTTAATTTTAAAAATCTACTTAAACATCTGTTTTCTTATTCTTCTCTTTTCACCTTAAAAAATACCTTTCCCCTAGTAATCTCAAAATTCATCTACCAAGAAAGAAGTACAGTAATTATGCATCTTTAATCTCAAAATTTATCTACCAAGAAAGATGTACGGTAATTTTACACTCCATCTCCTGTGTTTTGAAGCATTTCTCAGGTAAATAGAAGCAGAGCAATAAAGCAGCAACATAGAGGTTGTGTCTGTAGTGGATACTGTGGTGTGTCTCCCAGATCCTTGCTTCAAGATCAAGGCACTCTTGAGCTGTGGGAGGGGTGTTGGCTGTGGGCTCTCAACTGAATCCTCCTCTGGGAATTCCCAACAGCTGCAGAGAGCCTCTTCGTTCAAGATCATGCCCCCTAGCTAAGGGGTCCTACGTCAAGGCAGGACAACTGTGAAGAGCCATTCCAGCCTCAAGGCTCCTATAAGGATCAGCTGAGTCCTTTATTGCAACTGTGCTACAGTTATTGCAACTGCGCTTGCTTGACCCGAGCCTGCCTGCCTGACTCCCTCCTCACTGATTGTTTCTAAGAGCGCTCCCTAATGGCTCTCCCACGTACAAATCCGAGTCTGAGAGTCTGTTTCCTAGGGAACCCAACCTACAATGGCTTTTCCTCTAGATTTAAAATATAGGACAGTAATAATATGTGTACATAAATAGATAATGAGACTAGAGAATAAAGCAAATGGGGCAAAATGTTAACAATTGGTGAATCTGGATGAAGACCATATGGGCGTTCTTTGTACTATTCTTGTTACTTTTCTGTAAGCTTAAAATTATTACAAAATGAAAGTTAAAAAAAAATGACAAATACCAACTAATTTAAGATGCTTAAGTTTAACTATGTGCCAAAACAACAAAATTGGAGTCAAGGTTCCAAATTCACAATTCTGTAAAAGTTAGATATAAACTTAAGCACCATGAGACTTGACTTTTAGATCTTACAAGTTCTTCCTTAGTCCACTGAATATATTCTATGATGCAATATATTTGTTACTAAAAATTAATTTTTTAAGCAAATTACTTAATTTACTTACATTACACCTAAAAAGACCTGGTTATTAGATGCTAAATAATAAATGGAACAATTTGGAAATCCGTTCAACTTATGGAGCATTGCATTTCCAAAATGTGCTGGCGCATTGCTAATGCCTGATAATTTGAACGTCAGTTTGGTATCTCATCTGAGAAATATCACAGGGTTCACAAGTTCTGCTTTGTGGTATTATCTGAGTGGTGCAGGCTCAGTGGGATACACAGCTTCTTTCTAGATAGTTTCCACAAAGTACTTACAACCTTGGTATCGAAGCACTCATCTTTGAATGACTCAGTGGCTTCATTTCCTGCAGCATCATTACTTTTTCCTCTGAGGTTTCTCATTCACATACTAGTCTTCGTTGGCTTGTGACTTCACAGTGTCGATTGATAAGTAGCTTACAAGACTAAAGGGATCTCATTTCCACTAAGGAACTATAAGGAACTAAATGTATGTTCTGTCCTACTTGCTTGTGAAAATCCAGAAATAAATGTTGTATAATTAATTACCAAATCTAATTAAGCATACCTCACTTCCAGTGTTAGGCTATGTGATACTGAAAGAAAAGTTTAATGAGTTTCCATAGACCCACTATATTCTAATTGATTTCTTTCTTGCCTCGTAAGATAAGATAGGTTTACAACATTTAGGCTATTCTAGGCCAAAATGCATCTCCAACATGCAAGATATTTTTTCTTTCACGATTCTTGCTATTCTTCAGTTTCTCTCACAATTTACTTCAAAATTGACCTTCTGAAATTTTTACTAATCTACTTCTGTGATGTCTAAAACATAAGACCATATGATTTCAAAGATAATTTAGTTGCTGAATGCCGAGGGAGTGATAATGTAGTTGATTAAATCCAGTGAAAGTAGATAGATGATCTAAGCCCCAGGTCACTACTCTTTGCCAATATTAGTTACAAAATCTTGAAGCCCCAAATAAGCTCATTTTAATTATTCACTTTTATGTGAAGTTAAAACAAAATGAAAAGTTACAACCATAAATGAAAAATTCTTATTTCTTCAGTATCTCTGGCATCTACCATACTTTATCCCTTTGCCCACATAGTTCCTTCTGCTCAGCGTAATTTCTTTTTGCCTCTATACTTTTTGGAATCCTAGCCATCCTTCAAAGC
This sequence comes from Rhinopithecus bieti, assembly GCF_001698545.2. NCBI lineage: Eukaryota > Metazoa > Chordata > Mammalia > Primates > Cercopithecidae > Rhinopithecus > Rhinopithecus bieti. Next base: position 827,365 of record NW_016820683.1, on the reverse strand, counting down.
CTTGTTCAAATTTTACTTCCCCCCTTTGTGGCTGTTTCTGATTACTCTGGTGCACATTGCCGTTTTCCTCCTTAGAGTATCTGTTCCTAAAATTAATTAATTCAAGAATGTTTAGCATATAATTGTGTTCTGTTTCCTGTTAGTCTGTATGTTAGACTTATATACCTAGTCAGCTATAAACTTCTAGAAGGTAAAGAACGTGCCTTGTATTACTGCTTTTCAGTATTTTTTTTTTTTTTGCATAACCCCTAAAATGATTTTGAAACGCTATGTACCTCCTCACACATTTTTAAGTTGATATATGAAGTTTTATAAGTATAAATAACTGCAAAGGATATAATTCTGGCACGTTGTAAATATTGACATTAAGGACAAAAGAAAAGAAAAAACAAGCAAACTGGTAAGTTACATTCATCTTTCAAATGTATCTGAAGGAATCTAAATACCATTGTGATTGATACCTGTAGCCATTCATTTGCAAAAAAAAATACATGAAGTCCTTAACTGTTAGAAATTTTACATTATTCCCTTTTCTCTTTGAAGTCATACGTTTATTCCACATTTCTTGCAGAATTTTATCCTAATATAAAATATTTTTATGCTTGGAAATCTTCTCTACATCAAATAGATGTAAAATTGAAATTATTTTTCTAAATTTTCTCTGACCAAAGGTTTTAACAGTTCTTCTAGATTGACTTATTACAATTATTGTTAGTATGCAGTCAATCAAAACCACATAAATGTATTATAAATTTGTATATTTGTTAAATATAATTTTATTAGAAATACATGTTTTTGTGAGATACTTGGAACTGCTCGTTTACCCACATAGGAATATGACTGATTGCTAGCTACAAGCAGGGCTCAGCAGAAATCCTGCCTCTGTTTTACTTATATTTATTTATATAAATATAAATGCTGAGAAAACCTGTTCACCTAAATCGTAGATGGGACAAGAAGGTGCTTTATTATAATAATGTCAATCAATTCTATGCATTCCTTCCAAGTAATATGCTGAAAATTATATAGTGATTTATTATAAAATATATTTTATCTCGACTGTTAACTCGATGAAGTCTTTCTTTAGTGTTGCTGAAAGCAAAGAATTAGAAACATTCTACTTAGAAAAAGATTTGTTAAACAGTCATAAGGAGTAATTTACTTTCTCAGTTTCTGGGAATAATACCACAAAAATTCATACTAAAATTTATCAAATAACTATTAATTAAACCTGTTATACTTTAACCGAATATACTCAGAAAGTGTGAGAAAAATTAAAATATTAATTGCAATATACCTGTCAATACAATTTTTTGAGAAAATGATTTTATTGCATTATATACTCTAAATATACTTTCATCGACTTTACAGAACCTCAGATTTGATTCATTCAATTTTTGGAAAATATTTACCATATAATGTAGTTGGCAAAGCCAGCTCTCATTGTTAAGACAACTAGCCAAATCAGATTTAAAGTTTCTTTCAGAAAATGTTTTACTGTATTAAAAGAAATGTATAAATAGATGTTTTCCTGGTTGTCTTCACACTCCTAAATCCTTTCCTAAGATGGATGGCAAAGGCACACAGCCTCATCAGGAGTTTGTTGCATTGGTGACATATGACACCCCTGCCTCTCATGCTTGCCTGGCTTTGCTCTCAGGGGACCCTTCCTTAGGAATAATGCATTATTTGATAATAGGTGAGAAATGAAAAACACAAGGACATTAAACAAAACTTGTCATCTGCCCTGCTGCCTCGTACTGTATCATATCAGAATATCAAACATGCTGGTGTGGACCAAAATACCTTGTTACTTATGCCATGCTTTCCCATTAAAAGAAATGTGTGGACAGGACAGACCATTTGTTTTTTTCTGCTTTGATTAAAGGAGGCTGCCTCTTTGTTAGTATTTTTAACTATTGTTTGGTGCCTTAGAAGTTTTAATGCTTGGGAAGATGTATCATAATAAGATGGGTGAGGATATGCCTTTCTTTTGTAAAGTGGGAGAAAATTGATTATTGGAGGGAAAGGGGAAAGAACTAGCCCGATAGCTCTGCCTAGTTGCATTCTCAGGCAGATCAGTTTTTGGAAAGAACATAGGTGGAAGCTGTGGATCTGGAAATTGCTTCCTTTAAAACTATCCATGCCCACCTAGCCCTTGGGAAATCTTTACATATCCCCAGCAGTGTGTATATACCAATTTGAAAGTAGTTTTCTTATACTTCTTATTGTGCCCAATGATATGCTGAGATACAGTTGGTACTAATACTTTCAGATTAGACTTTTTAGAGTTGGTACTAATATATAGTAGTTAACACAGGAAGGGAAAGATTAGGACTGTAAAAATATTGTTTAGCAAAAAGATATAAACAGAAATATCAGTTTATTTTCACTGGTTGTAATAGTACATTCTCAAATTGCTATGAAGGACTACCTGAGACTGGGTAATTGATAAAGAAAAGAAGTTTAATTGGTTTATGGTTCTGCAGGCTGTACAGGAAGCATGGCTGGGGAAGCCCCAGGAAACTTAAAATCATGGTGGAAGGCAGAGGGGAAGCAAGAATGTCCTACGTGGTTGGAGCAGGAGGAAGAGAGCGAAGCAGGAGGTGCTATGCACTTTTAAACAATCAGCTCTCATGAGAACTCACTATCACAAGAACAAGGGGGAAATCTGCCCCATGATCCAGTCACCTCTCACCAAGCCCCTCCTCCAACATTGGGGATTACCATTTGACATGAGACTTGGGTGGGGACACAAATCCAAACCATATCACAGGTATATTCTTTTATGTTCAAATCAAAATTTGAAAATTGTGTTGAGTTCTTTTATCTAATAATCTATACATTTCTGATTAGTTTCTCTTAGAACACATCAAATTCACACTGTAGTAATAAAGTTCTTTAAAATATTAAAATCATTATAGTTCTCATTCCTGCTTTGCTAAAATTTTATTTGAATACTTTTCACTTTTTCAGATTCTATTTTCTATACTATATTACACCTTATTTTTTAGAAAAGATGACTAAGTAATGTTATAACAGAGTTGTTGATGTAGGAAAGGGCTAGAATTTAAATTATGTTTCTAAATTTTCTGACCAAAGATTTTAATATTTATTCTAGATTGACTTATTATAATTATTGTTAGTATGCAGTCAATCAAAACCACATAAGTGTGTTATAAATTTGTATGGATATTTGTTAAATATAAAGAAAATAATTTTACTTTCTTAAGAATTTAAGTTGTATTTTTAAAATCAGTCTGAACTTCTCACTTACTACAAAGAGGCATACTAAAGTGATTAACACTCATAGGTTACCATTGGCAGATGGTTTATATTTAGCAGGAAAAAAAGGTATCTTCAGAAGTGATTAACTTACAAATTGTGAACTAATGTAAAAACATAACTGTGTTTTGCCAAAGTAAAATCTTAGCTTCATATTGTTGACAGAAAATGTGTGCAAGGCAGAATTGAAACAAGAGCATTGCCAAGATCTTCATTTGCCTACAGAAACTATGTTGTCCCAGGAAACACTTCCACTCAAGATTCATGGTTGGAAATCAACAGAGGTAAGTCTATAGTTTCCTATAGCTGCTGTAAGAAATCCCTGCAAATTTTGTGCCTTAAAACAAACAAATGTATTCTCTTCTGTAGGTTAGAAGCCTGACCCAGAGCTCAATGGGATAAAATCAAGGTGTCTGTAGGGCTGTGCTCTTTCTGGAGGCCCTAGTGGACGATTTGTTTTTATGTTTTGGGTTTTTTCTTTACTTTGTCTTTTGCAGCCTCATGTGTTCCAAGAGAAATTGTGCTTGTCTTTTAACTTCGCTTTTGGTGGCTTTTGTTATTCAGGGCTTTAAATATTAATAAGGTCATTATCAAAGTTTTCTTTTATGTTCTGTGCTTTTAAAAAAATCTTGAGAAATTCTTCCTTACCCTAATATAATAAAATCTCTTATTTTTTCTTCTAAGTGTTGAGGTTCTTATGTCCTCTAGAATTTTTCTGTATAGTAGAAGATAGAGTCCTTCTTTGCACCCTTGTGGTTAGGCAATATTTAATTTATTGAACAGTCTTTTCTACCCATTAAAAGAATTCTTACCGTGAAATAATTGCATACTCACAGGAAGTTGCAAAAATAGTACAGAGTCCCATATGCCCTTCTCTCAGCTCGCGCCACTGTTGGCATATTGTATGGTTGCAGTGCAACGTCAAAACCAGGAAACGGATATTGGTATATTAGTACCAACTGGACTACAGACCTTACTCAGTGTTCAACCCTTCAATTCACTGTTCAGATTTTTAAACTTGCATTTGTGTTTTTTTGTGTGTGGTTCTATGTAATTTTACCCCATGTATAGATACGTGTAAACAGAACCACAATGAAGATATAGAACTGTTCCATCATCACAAAAGAAGTGCCTCATGCTACGCACCCCACTCCCAACCCATCCTTTGGCAATAACTAATATTTTCTCCATCTCTGCAGTGTTTGTCATGTCTAGAACATTGTATAAATGGAACGAGACAGTATGCAGCCTTTTGAGATGGAATTTTTTCACTCATTGTAATGCTCCTGGGGGCCAACAGGTTGTCGCATGAATCAGTAACGCATCCCTTTTTGTTGCTGAGTACGTTCCAGTGTCGGGATATACCAGATTTTGTTCAACCATTCATTCATTGAAGAATATTCGGATGTTTCCTTTTTTAGCTATGATGAATAAAGTTGCTATGAATATTTGTGTACATATTTTTGTGTGAAGTTTTCATATCTCGGGGATAAATGTCAGAGAGTTGTAGGGTTGTATGGTAAGTGCGTGCCAAGTTTTGTAAAAAACAGTCAAACTATTTTCCAGAGTGTCTATACCATTTTGTATTCCCATGAGCAATGTATAAGAGATCCAGTAACTCTGCATCCTAACCAACTTTTGGTATTACTGCTATTTTAATTTTAACTCTTCTAATAGGTCTGTAATGATATCTCATTATGATTTTAATTTGCATTTTCCGAATGGCTAATGATGTTGAATATCTTTTCATGTGCTTATTTGTGGCATTATAACTTATCTTTGACTTTATTCAGATGTTCACATCTTTTATCCATTTTCTAATTGAATTGGTTTTCTTTTTACCATTGAGTTTTGAGTTCTTTATATATTCTGGATATAAGTTCTTTGTCAGATATGTGATCTGCATATATTTTCTCTCTGTTTGTGGCTTGTGTTTTCTTTGTAACAATATCTTTCACAGAGCAAAATTTTAAAATTTCAATGAAGTCAAATTTATCAGTTTTTGTTTTTTTTTTTAATCATGCTTTTGGTGTCATATCTAAGAACTCTGCCTAAACAAAGTCACATAGGTTTTCTCCTAAAGGGTCATGTTTTACATTTAGGTCTGTGATCTATTTTGAATTAATTTTTGTGTAAGGCGTGAAGTATATCGATCAAGGGCTTTTATTTATTTATTTATTTTTTGCCTAAGTATATCCAGTTTTTCAACATTATTTGTTGAAAAGACTGAAATTTTACTACAGTATGCTTAAGTGTGGTTTTCTTTTCTTTCCTCTTTCTCACCCATGGGACTTTTCAGTTGGAGGATTTTTCATCTCTATTTAGTCCTGTGAAAGTTTTCTCGGTTTTTCTTCAAACATTTTCTACGTTGATTTTCACTTTTTTTAATATCTTTCTTGGACTCTTATTATCTGGATATTAGTAATTCTCTTTCTATCTTTATATCTCTTCACTTTTCTTTATAGTTTCTATTCGTTTTCTCATTTTTCTGTGAGTTCCTCAATTTGATCTTCCAGCTTAGTAATTTATTCTCAGCTGTATCCATTCAGTTTTAAATCTCATCTATATTCTCTATTTCAACTATTCTATTTTTATATGTAATATTCAGTATTTCTGTTTCTTCTTTATATGATGTCTTTCTGTTTCATATTACTTCTTTATATGATGTCTTTCTGTTTCATATTCATTTTGTATTTATCTTGGTATGTTTAGTAAACTTATTTTAAATTCTTGGTCTATGTTTTCTAATATCTGGGCTTCTGATGCAATCTGTGATTCAGTTTTTTTATTTTTCTTTTGAAATAGTTATGCTCCTCCAGTGACTGGTTATCTTTAGATGTAATGGCTGCTTCGTTTTAGGATTGCTAAAGGCTAGAGCTTAGTTTATCTGCTCCCTATCAGCTTAAGTGGGCGGTGAGGGAAATGAACTCCAGAGTGAAGAGCATTTCTTCCCATTTGCTGATCTGAGCTGATCTGACCTGAGCTGATCATTCCTCATCCTAAGGATCAACGCCTCAAGTTAGGTCTTAATTCTTAATACCCCAAGAGGAAGTAGTCTTTAGGGGTGATACTTCTTAAATTACAAACCACATGCCCACCTGGGGGACAGGAAGAGGAAGGGTGAAGAAGCATCTTCCCAAGCCTATCCCAGTCCCCACCAAATTTTCTCAGCTCCTTGCCCACTCAGCTTCTGCACAGACTGGAAGGTACTCCTGAGTACAGCTGCCTGAGTCACAGTAGCTGTGGAGGCCGGTTCCAGGGCAGTGAATGGAGTGTCATTACGATACTTTCTTCCTATGTTATCTTGTCACTGCAGACTCCCTTCCTTCCATCCCAGGATAAAGCCAGCACCAACACCCCTACTCACTCTCACACAAATGTACCAGTTCAAAAGAGCTCTGTGTCTCACCAGGGGCTTTCAGTTTCTTCTCATTTTGATGTCGTTCCTTTATAGTACCTCCTGAGTTGATCTTGAGAGAGGGAGCCACCAGAACCAGAAACAGGACTTGCTGTTCTTTCTGCAGTGTTCTGCGACCTTCTCAGACTTAATATCTACTTAACTCCTGTTTGCTCTTTCACATGACAACTCACATCTTTAATCTTAGCATACAGCTCTTCAAACATTACTTTTCCTCTATTTCCTTGAAAACTTTTTCTGCTTAATTTCCATTAAATATACATTGGATTACTATGTCATTTTTAATGTCTTTCAACTGCTTTTTAAAACATTTTTTGTGTCATATCTCCATACTGCATTGTAGTTAATTAGATCATCTTTCAATTCATTTATTCTCCTTTCATAGGTGCCCACTTAGAATTTTTCTGTCCAGTGAGGTATTTATTTATTTATTTATTTATTTATTTATTTTAGAGACAGGATCTTACGCTGTTGCCCATGCTGGAATGCAGTAGAATGATCATAGCTCACTGTAACCTCAAATTCCTGGGTGCAAGTGATCTTCCCACCTCAGCCTCCCAAGTAGCTGGGAGTGCGTCACTATGCCTGGCTAATTTTTTAAATATTTTGTAGAGACAAGGTCTTACTATATTGCCCAGACTAGTCTCGAACTCCTGGCCCAAGCAATCTCCCGCCTTGGCCTCCCAAAGCAATGGGATTACAGGCATGAGCCACCACACTCTGCTGGGTTTTTATTTCAGTAACTCTATTTTTTATTTAGAGAACCTCTCATTGCTTCTTAATTATATCCATTTGTACTTATTTCATATCTGCCTGTTTTTATTTCTTATTTATTCTGTAAATTAAATGTTGTCTTTTTCATTATCTTTTAAGACTACGTGTACTCAGTCTTAAATACTTTCTATTTATTTTGTTTGTTTGGTTGGTTGGTTTTTTGAGATGGAATTTTGCTCTTGTCACCCAGGCTAGAGGGCAGTGGCATGATCTCAGCTCTCTGCAACCTCCGCCTCCTGGGTTCAAGCGATTCTCCTGCCTCAGCCTCCCAGTAGCTGGGTGTACAGATGCCCACCACCACATCTGGCTATTTTTTTATATTTTTAGTAGAGTCAGGGTTTCAGCATGTTGGTCAGGCTGGTCTTGAACTCCTGACCTCAGGTTATCTGCCCGCCTCGGCCTCCCAAAGTGTTGGGATTACAGGCATGAGCCACTGTACCTGCCCCTTGTATTTCTTTATTATATTGACTTTTTCAAGGTGAATTTGGTTTTCTTTCTGTGTTTTAGACTATTGGATTATAAGCTCATCTTGAGTAGCTCAAGTTTTTGTTTTTGTTTCTTAATCTTTCTCTCTGTGTCCTTTCTCCTTCCTGCTTAACAGTCTTTCATTTGCCTCCTCCTGATGCCTAGAACTACTCATCCCCATTCAGGACTTACTGGCAGCTTGGGATTGCTTTCTTTTGCTGGTATCAGAGATATTGCAGATCTCGTCCCTAGACCAAAGGATGCTGTATTTTAATTTCTAGAGAGGTTTGTGTCCTCTCTCCTATCCGAGTCTAATACTTTTAGCAGCCACAACCCCAGGCTGTGACTGATGACAGGTTATTTCAGCTTCCTTTGTAAGTGGGGATCCTAATACCTGAGCATAATCTCAAGCAGGGAGTCCATATTCAGCACTCCTATCCTGAATCAACACTGTAGCCTTCAAGAGTTGAGCTCCTGATTTTCTCTGACATTTTCTGTACCCAGAGCCCCAAAGCTCCACAGCTTCAACCTCTCCTTACCATTATTTGTTTCTGTTCCATGAAGATGTTAATCTTGGTTTTGAGCATGACTATATCTTTTTAATTTTCACATTTGCATTTTCTCTCTCATTGCTCTATGTTTGGAGAAGGGAGGTATCCCCAAAGTATGAACATACATACTAGAAACGTGTTTCACTCATGACTGTGAAATTATCTCATTAATTCGTTTTCTGTTTGTTTTCTGTTTCTCCCAGTAGAAGAAAATCTTCTTGAGACATTTTTAGTCTTTATTCATTGCTGAATCTTCAGTTGACAAATTTTTGTTACTGAAGAAATGAATGAATAATAGACAGCAAATGAACGTTAGCTTCTCTTTTTTTCCTGTGAAAGATGCTGCTTTAGTCTTGTGCTCAGAGTGCTTTGTTTAGTGTTCCCTGCCACAATTCCTATGAGGAAGGTTGGAATTATTATTTTCTGTTTTACTTTCTGTTCCTGATGCCTTTCCCCAACCCAGTTAGGTATTGGATCCAATTGTTTTTCTAATAGCTTAGAAAGCTACATGAAATTAAAATTTCACTGTTCTTTAATTTCGTAATAGCTCACCGACTGAAAATACATAGATTATTTTAGGGGCTGGGCACAGTGGCTCACACCTGTAATTCCAGCATTTTGGGAGGCCAAGGTGGACAGATCACTTGAGGTCAGGAGTTCAAGACCAGCCTGGCCAACATGGTGAAACCCCCATCTCTACTAACAATATGAAAATTACCCGGTATGGTGGTGTCTGCCTGTAATCCCAGCTACTTGGGAGGCTGAGGCAGGAGAATCGCTTGAACCTGGGAGGCAGAGGTTGCAGTGAGCTGCGATTACACCACTGCACTCCAGCCTGGGTGACAGAGTGAGACTCTGTCTCAGGTGTATGTGTGTGTGTGTGTATACACATAGATTATTTTAAAAGATAAGACAATGAGGCATAGTGGTGTGTGTCTGTAGTTCCAGCTACTTGGGAGCCTAAGGCAGGAGGATCACTTGAGCCCAAGGAGTTTGTAACTGGAGATAGTATGCTATGATTACACCTGTGAATAGCCACTGCATTCCAACCTAGGCAACACAGTAAGACCCCATTCGTAAAATAAATAAATAAATAAAATTTAAAGATAAGACATTAAGTCAAAATGATTTTATTTATTTATTTATTGAGACAGAGTCTCTCTATGTTGCCGAGGCTGGAGTGCATTGGCACGATCTTGGCTCACTACAGCCTCTGCCTCCCAAGTTCAAGTGATTCTCCTGCCTCAGCCTCCCAAGTAGCTGGTACTATAGGTGCCTGCCACCAGGTCCAGCTAATTTTTGTATTTTTAGTAGAGACAGGGTTTTCCCAGGTGGGCCAGGCTGGTCTTGACTCCTGACCTCAGGCAAACCACCTGCCTCGGCCTCCCAAAGTGCTGAGATTTCAGGCGTGAGCTACCGTGCCCAGCCAAAATGATTTTAAAATTTGAGGTCAGTCTAGTTTCTGCTGATGGCTTTTGAGGTAGAAAACAGACTTGAATAATCCTATGTGCTTTGGAACCAAAGACATAAAATGTCACCTATTTTTTTTTTTTTTTGTATCAGTCTTTAAATCCTGATTACTGTTTTTTTCTTGCTTCAGAGAAACTCAGTGTTACTGATCTACATCACTCTACATCTTATTTCAGTGAGAAAAAATGGTGCATTTCTCTCAAAAGAAGTTTAGAAGCTGGATTTTCCTTTTTCAGAACATCACTGTATTATAACAATATCCCATTATCCTCTTGACAAGCATCTTTTCTTATTACTATTAGGAGCATTTGTTACATTCCAGTGTGTCCTCTTCAGTAGTCTGCTCTTGTTGCAGAAGAAAAAACCTAGTAAGTCGAACAGTAAACCTAATTGTTGTTGTCAAATGTACTACATCTACAGAATGAGAAATAAATGATTGCTTAGGCAGAATGAGGGGCCCTTAAAATATCTCTTAAAAATTTAAATAGAAACCTCTTTAACTATTCTCTTTTATAAATAAAAGAAAATTTATCTTAAATGCAGTAAACAAAATTCATAATAGAGCTTTTAAAAGCAGAACAGTGCTTGCCTAAATGTTACTTTCAAAACTAAGGAAAGACTTTAAATTTATGACAGACATGGATCTGTTTTCTCTATATATACTGCCCAGAATTTTTATTATTAGATTTGCTAATGAATAAGGCTATTTGCAGCTTTTCATCACCTCAAAAGACCTTACTCTTTTCCTGTTTGAGGAGATTCAACAATGAGGTTGTGATTTTTTTGGTCGCAGTTGTTTCCATAGAAACAGATAGAGATGCTATGAATTGGTTCACACAAAATTAAAGCTGACCAAAACCTTCAGTCTAGTTGTGATTTACTAAATTGATAGTGATACACGACAAATGTTTGTTTCCTACTGCCTTCATTTGTTATTTTGCCAAATGAAGAGTATACATTTTTATCTTTTGGTTTATTGGGATGCCATTTATTATAATTCCTAAAATTTGATTTCACCAAAGTTGTTAGAGAAATGGAAATTATACTTATTCTAATTATGTTAATTCATTTTTCTTGCAACTTTTTTGCTACATCGTTTTATGCTTAAAAGTTTTTTTTTATTTTCATGCTTGTACTCTTGCTACTTCTTTTTAAATTAGAAAGTACTTATTGAAAAATGTTCAGACAACATCAAAGGGTAAAGAGTGCAGAGCAGAGTGACTCCTTACTCCTCCATGCTTCTCAAGTTCCTTTCCCCAGAGGCAACTCCAGCAGTTTCTAGTGATTTTTGGGGGAAATTTTTGTGTCCACACATTTCTTTTACCTAACTGGTCTCATTCAATATGTACTGCTCTGCAGCATGCTTTGAACTAAACAATATATCATGGACATCTTTCTGTATAATAAATGTAATCATTCAATGTATATTTCAAAATATGCTTTTTTAGTAAACTAAATATTACAGACTTTTTAAATATCAGTACATATTGCTGTGCTGTATTCTTTATACATATATATACACACATACATATATACACACACACACACACACATATATATATAATCTTAGCCATTTCCTACTGGTAATCACTTGGATTTTCATGTTTTGCCTGTTAAAGCATAGTTGCAATAATAACCCTTGTACATATATTTTTATGATGCTGTCTCAGAAGGGGAATTGCCAAAAGGTTATACTTATTTTTAATTTTGAAAAGTACTGCCAAATTGTCCTCCTAAAAGTTGTACCCGTTTATATTGGTACACAGTACTGGTATACAGTTTATACAGTCTATCATCTTGATTCCCCTCATCTTTGCAAATACCGTTATCAAAAGTTTTCATTTTTGTCAATCTGAGAGGAAGGAAATTTTATTTTAATTTTTTATTGTAACTTTTATGTGTTTATTGGGCATTTTGTTTCTTTTACTGTGAACTCTATTCATGTCCTTTGCTTATTTTCCTGTTTGGTTTCTCATCTTTGTCTTTACCAATTCCTAAGAGCAATTTGTGTATTAGAGAATTAGCCCACTTCCTTGTTCTTTATCTATTTTCCATTTGATTTAAAATTTTTATTTATGACTTTTTTTGCTTTATAGAAATCTTTATAAAATGTTTATAAGATCTTTATTAAATATTTTTTAAATCTTTACAAAATGTTACCCTGGGCTAAGCATACTGGTTCATGCCTATAATCCCAGTACTTTGGAAGGCCAAGACAGGAAGATTGCTTGAGGCCCTACAAAAAAAAAAAAATCAGTTGGGCATGGTGGCATGTGCCTACAGCCCCAGCCGCCAGGGAGGCTGAATTGGGAGGACAGCTTGAGCCGAGATTACACCACTGCATTCCAGTCTGGGCAACAGAGCAAGACTCTCCCTCAAAATTAAAAAAAAAAGTCACTCTGGTCTTTTCTTTTGTTTTTTTAACAGATTGTTTTTTAGAGCCATATTAGGTTCCCAGCAAAATGGAGTGGAAGGTACAGAGATTTCCCCTTACGTCCTCTACCCCTCCTACAAGTACACCCTTCCCACCCCTATCAACATCCTATACCAGAGTGTCAAATTTTTATAATCAATGAATCTACATTAACGTATCATAATCACCCAAGGTCCAGTTTACATTAAGGTTCACTCAACATCAGCAATATGTGAAATACACCTAAAGCTGTGGTGAGCGGGAAATTTACAGTACTTACATTTATAATGTAAACATTTAAAATATTTTAATTGTTTAAACGCTTACAATAGAAAAGAGGAAAGGTTTGAAATCAATAATCTAAGTTCTTTCCTCAGGAAACTCAGAAAAGCGAAATAAATGCACAAGGAATAGAAGAAAGGAAATCATAAAGAACAGAAATTAATGAAATTGAAAACAGGAAAACAACAGAGAAAAGGAATGATACAAAAGCCAGTTCTTTGAAAAAAAAGATAAATAAGTAAAAAAAATAAAAAATAATTTAAAAAACAATAAAAGTTGATAAAACTCTAACAAGACTGGCAAAGATAAAGAGAGAAGACACAAATCACCAGTATCAGGATGAGATGAGATAGCCACTACAATTGCTTCAGCTCTAAAAGGATAGTAAGGGATTAATACCAACAACTTTATACTTATGGGCCAGGCATGCCCATAATCCCAGCACTCTGGGAGGTCAAGGCAGGTGGGTCACTTGAGGCCAGGAGTTCAAGACCAGCCTGGCCAACATGGTGAAACCATATGTCTACAAAAAATACAAAATACAAAAGTTAGCCAGGCGTGGTGGTGCACACCTGTAGTCCCAGCTACTCAAGAGGCTGAGGCACAAGAATCATTCGAACCTGGGAGACAGAGCTTGCAGTGGGCCCAGATCATGCCACTTCACTCCAGCCTGGGCTACAGAGTGAGACTCTGTCTCAAACAAAACAAAACAAAACAACAAAACAAAAAGAAAAACAAAATACATAGGTAGGGAGAGACTTTTATAAAAAAAAAAAAAAAAAAACCAAAAAACTTTATAACTTTGACAAATCAAAAGAAATAATTTCTCAGAAAATATAAACTACCCAAACTCAATGGTTCTACAATCATTTTAAAAATTGAATTTGAAGGATAAGTCCCCTGAAAAAGAAATTTCTAGGCCCAGATGGTTTCACTAGAGAATTCTACCAAACATTTAAAGAAGAATTAGCCTGGGCAACCTAGAGAGACCCCATCCCTCCAAAAAAAAAAAAAAAAATAGCCAGGTACGGTGGCACCCACCTGTAGTCCCAGCTACTCGGGAGGCTGAGGTGGGAGGATTGCTTGAACCTGGGAGTTTGAGGCTGCAGTGAGAGTCGTGATTGCACCACTGTACTCCAGCCTGGGTGACAGAGTAAGACCCTGTCTCAAAACTCAAAAAATAAAAAAATAAAGAATTAACAGCAATTTTTCACAATGTCTTCCAGAAAATGGAAGAGGAGGAAACATTTCCCAATTCATTTTATGAGGCAAGTATTACCCTGATCCCAAGTTAAAACAAAGATGGAACAAAAAAGGAAAACTACAGACCAATATTTCTCATGAAATTAGACACAAAAAATTCTCAACAAAATATTAGCCAGTTGAATCCAGCAATATATAAAAGCATACAGAAATCAATTGAATGTCTACATACTAACAATGAACATGTGGAAACTTAAATTAAGACAATACCATTTGAAATACTTAAGTATAAATTGAAATACTTAGGCATTAAAATACTGAAGTATAAATTAAAATACTTAGGTATAAATCCAAATTGAAATACTTAGGCATAAATCTAACAAAACATGTACAGAATCTATATGTTGATAATTATAAAATACTGATGAATGAAATTAAAGAGGACCCAAATAGGGACCTGTCATGTTACATGGATTGGAAGACTCAACATAGTAAAGGTGTCATAATATAGATGACCCTGATTATTCTATGGGTTTAATGTAATTCCTATTAAAATCCCAGAAAGGTTTTCTATAGGGATAATAGCCTTGTTCTAAAATTGATATGGAAAGGCACAGGCCCTAAAATAGCTAAAACAGTCTTGAAAAGGCAGAACAAAATGGGAGTAATCCCTCTGCCTGATATTAATACCTGTGTATAGCTACAGTATTCAAGAGAGTGCGGTATTGGTGGAGAGACAGACACTTGGATCGGTGGAATGGAATAGAGAACCCAGAAATAGACACACACAAACATGACCAACTGATTTTTGACAAAGGTGCAAAAGAAATTCAGTGTAGGAGGATTAACCTTTTCAAAAAATGGTGCTACAGCAATTGGACATTCAGACAACCATGAATCTCAACCTAAGCCTTATATAGAAATCCACTCCAGACTTAAATCACAGACTTAATCACAGACTTAAATGTAAACTATAAAACTTTCAGAAAATATAGGAGAAAAATCTTTGAGATTTAGAACTGAGGCCAGGTACGGTGACTTGTGCCTGTAATCGCCACACTTTGGGAGGCTGAGGCAGGCGCATCACAAGGTCAGGAGTTCAAGACCAACCCGGCCAACATGATGAAACCCCGTCTCTACTAAAGATACAAAAAATTATCTGGGAGTGGTGGCACGTGCCTGTAATCACAGCTACTTGGGAAGGTGAGGCAGGAAAATCACTTGAACCCGGAGGTTCAAGTGCAGTGAGCCGAGATCGCACCATTGCACTCCAGCCTGGGTGACAGGGCAAGACTCCATCTCAAAAAAAAAAAAAAACTGGATAAAAGCATGATCCCTAAAAGGAAAATGATAAATCAGACCTCATCAAAATTAAAACGTTTGCTCTGCAAAAGACCCGGTTAAGAGGATGGAAAAATAATCTACAGACTGGGAAAAAATATTTGTAAACCCCTTATCTGGCAAAGGACTAATATCTAAAGCATTTAAAGAACTGTTAAAACTCACCAGTTTAAAACCAAACGGTCCAATTAGAAAATGGGCACATGTTATGAACAGTCATTTTAGCAAATACAGATGGCAAGTAAGCGCACGAAAAGTTGTTGCACATTATTAGCCTTCAGGAAAATGTAATTTAAATATGCAATGAATATCAAAATGGCTAAAATAAAAAAGTAGTGACAACACCAAATGCTGGTGAGAATATGGAGAAATTAAAACACTAATATATTACTGGTAGGAATGCAAAATGGTACAGCTACTCTGGAAAACAGTTTGGTACTTTTTAATAAATCTAAACGTGGCTACTATATGAACAGCAACTGCCCTCCTAGGAATTTATACCAAAGATATGAACATCTAGGCTGGCACGGTGGCACATGCCTGTAATCCCAGCACTTTGGAATGCCAAGGTTGGGTGGATTGTTTGAGCTTAGCAGTTCGAGACCAACCTGGGCAACATGGCTAAACATCATTTCTAAAAAGAAAAAAAAAATTAAAAAAAAATTAGTCGGGCATGGTGATGCGTACCTGTAGTCCCAGCTACTCGGGAGGGTGAAGTGAGAGGATCATTTGAGCCTGGGAAGTTGAGACTGCCGTGAGCCAAGATGGTGCCACTGCACCCCAGCCGGGACGACAGACTGAGACTCCGTCTCAAAAAGAAGAAGAAAAGTATCTCATACAAAACCTGTACACAAATGTTCACAGCAGCTTTATTTGTAATAGCCAAAATCTAGAAACAACCCAGAGGTCCTTTTACAGGTTAAACTATGTTACATCTGTATCAAGGGTACTACGCAATGAAAAGGAAGAAACTATTGAAATGAAACAATTTGGATGAATCCCTAGGAATTATGCAAGGCTAAAAAAGCCAGTCCCAAAAGGTTACATACTATATGGTTCCATTTATATAGCATTCTTCAAATGTCACAACTATAAAAATGAAGGAGAGACTAGGAACAGATTAGTTCTGTTGAGGGAGTGTATGTCTATGAAAGGGCTCAGAAAGGATTCTTGTGATTGTGATAGAAATGTTCTGTATATTGACTGCTTCAATGTCAATATCCTGAGTAGGATATTGTACTACAGTTTTGCAAGATGTTACTTTTGGAAGAAACACAGCAAAGGCTACATAGGCTCTATTATTTCTTACATGTGGAAGTAAAATGAACTCAAAGTTGAGTTTTTAAAAGTGGTAAATCACTTTGGAACATGGTTTGGCAATTTCTAATGAAGTTAAAAATAGACCTGTCCTATAAGCTAGAAATGCTATACTACTACCGTGTAGTATCCAGGAAAAATGAGTGCATTTGTCCACAAAAAGATTTATGCAAGAATGTTCATAGTAGCTTTATTCATAATAGATGAACTTTGGAAATTATCCATATGCAGGAGAATGGATAAACAAATTGTGATACATTCACATTCACAAGAAAGGTACATTCCTACCTTTCTTACAGGTAGGAAAGGAGGGAGGAACTACACAGCAAAACATGGATGAATCTCATGTACATTATGTTGAGCAATAGGAACCAGACACAAAAGTATACATACTGTATGATTACATTCATATGAAATTCAAGAACAGGCAAAATTCAGTAATGGTGATAGGGATAGAAGAGCGGTCATGATGCAGGGTGGTGGGATGGTAAGAGCTGGAAAGGAGCTTGAGGAAACTTTCTGGGTGAAGGAAATGTGGTTACTATATAACTGCATACTCATATGATAAAAGTTATTGAGCTCTACATTTAAGGTCTGTGCATTTTACTGTATGTTAATTACAATGGAGAAAAATCCCTAGTTCACAGAAAAAAAGAAACATACCAACTAAACCTACTCTATAGACTTCATTTGGATCCTTTTTCAAACAAGCTGTAGAAAAACCTGTTTATGACATTTAGGAGAAGTTGGAAATATGAACAGTTCATGGTAATTGATGACATTAGGAGCTGTGAAGTTTATCAGTTTGATGCAGCTATTATCAGAGATTGCTATCATCTGAACACTTGTTTTCCTCCCAAATTCTTAGTTGAAATCCTAACCCCCAAAGTGATGGTATTAGGAGGCGGGATCTTTGGGAGGTGACTAGGTCATAAGGGCATAGCCCTCATGAATATGATGAGTGCCCTTATAAAAGAGGCCAAGAGAACTCCTTGGTCACCTTCTTCTATGAGAGGTTACAGTGAAAAAATGACTGTCTAGGAGGTGGGTCGTCGCCAGACATCAGTATGATATTGTACTGGCACCTTGATCTTGGACTTGCTAACTTTCAAAACTAAGAAATTTCTGTTGTTTATAAGCCACTCAGTTGATGGTATTTTGTTATAGCAACCGGAACGGACTAAGGCAGAGATACATAATGAAATAAAGGATTATTCTAGGATTTGCCTCAAAGTGAAACAGGTTGTCACAGATCTCAAATGAGGCATGGTAGGGATATAAATGAAACACGATTAGCCATCATTTGATTATTGTTTAACCTGCATGATTGGATTGATTATCTTTTGTGTCTAGTTTTTACTTGATGATAAAAGTTAAAAGTTTTAAATATGAATAAAAGATACATACAACTGGCTTTATGATTACCAATGAGACAAGATAATTGGCCTCTGAGATAGTATGCTGTAGGGATGCTGAAGGGTGGTAGGTAAAGGTAGTGCCCTAAACAAAATCCTTGCTATCTACACAAGGTGTCTTCAGCAAGGGGTGGGGATTCCCAAGGGCAGAAAACCTCCCTATGCCCAGTAGACAGCCACATGATAGATGTATGTTTGAGTTAATTAAATCAGAATGTGTTTATGATGATGTTAGCACATTTAGATACTTTGTAGCTCCATAAATTGTCCATCCAGTGATATTAATTTTTTTCTTCATTTATCATGTTCTCGTGTTTTCTGTCAGGACCTGATGACATTTTCTGATGATGATCCAAAGCTGCCTTTACTAGCAACACCTCCTTCCATTGTCTCTCCAATCACATGCTTGTCAGAAGCAGCAGAAGTTTGTAATCTTTTGGGTGCAGGTAAACTGGTGAAATACAGCAACCGTTGGCTTCTATTTAACTTTGTTAATGAGGGACAGAACTAGCATGGATAAATTCAAACCACAACATGGTCCTATAATCTTGTTTTACCATTTGTTTCAGTGTTTTCTCTCTTTCTGTTTTACTTTTCCTTTTCATTGTTTCAAAATTGACTACATGCCTTAAATCGAAAATTAATTTTAGTTCCTATTTTTCATAAAGAATTTAAATTATGACCTCTTTCAAAGGCAGGCATTAAGTGAAGATGTGAAAAGGCAAGATGCACAGTAGCCACAAATTGGTTAATCATCTCTTGAACAATTAACATTAGAGAAAAGCACAGTATATAATTATACAAAACTGGCCTCAATAAATAACACGATTGAGTTCCAACTGGGATCAGCGACTACTCTGGCTCCTTGAGGATCTGACTGACTCACTGTTAAGTCACTGCATCCTGTCTCTATTCTCCATGAACTCTCAATTTTCAATGCATTCGTCCTCTTGATTTTCTCAGAAAGTAGAATGGAAGATCTTCTGCCAACATGAGAATGAAACGTTCTCATTAGTATCTTTCATCACCTTATAAATCTTTGCTTTTATATTCATACAGGCATCTTATCCCTTACCACAGAGGTGGCTTTTTATGTTTTGAGTTATATGTTCTCACTCTTGTTGGACCATGCATCTCACATTTTCTCCTTACATAGATCTATAATATCCAGTGTATAAGTGCTAGAGTTTATTAGTATAGGTTTATTTTCTTTTTCAAGTTCATGTTTATAGAGTTTTCTTACAAAGCAAGTTGTGAGAATGATGAGGATATTTTAATAAACACAAAACGAGAAATTGGGGTTATAGTGATGTTTGTATAAGGATGGCATTAGTCACATAGATAATTAGTTACAAGTGGTTATAATTTTTAGACAGCTTGCTTTGTATTCTTAAACAGATTTAGATCCAGAAGCTTGAAAGAAGAGCACTAAGGAAAATGTTTTTGTATTCTGACACCCCCCTAACATTTTTTTCTCCTAAGATTTTAAAAATAGACTTTCTTTTTTTAGAGCAGTTTTAGGATCACAGCAAATTTGAGCAGAAAGTAGATTTCCCATGTACCCCGTATTACACACCAGAGTGGTACATTTGTTACAATCAATGAACTTCCATTGCCATATAATCATCTGAAGTCCACGGTTTACACTGGGGTTCACTTTTGGTGTTATACATTTTGTAGGTTTGGACAAATGTGTAATGATGTGTATCCACCATTATAGTATCAGACGTAGTAGTTTCACTACCCTAAAAATCCTCTGTGCTGTCTATTCGTCCCTCCCTCCCACTGACCCCTAACAACCAGTGATCTTTTTACTGTCTCCATAGTTTTTCCTTGTTCAGAACATCATATAGTTGGAATCAGATGGTATGTATGATTTTTAGATTTTTTTTTTTACTTAGTAATTAACACTTTGGGTTCCTCCATGTCTTTTCATGGCTTGATAGCTCTTTTCTTTTCTTTTCTTTTCTTTTCTTTTCTTTTCTTTTCTTTCCTTTTCTTTTCTTTTCTTTTCTTTTTAAACAGAGTCTCACTCTGTCACCCAGGCTGGAGTACAGTGGTGCGATCTCGGCTCACTGCAACCTCCACCTCCCAGGTTCAAGCGATTCTCCTGCCTCCCTGCCTCAGCCTCTCGAGTAGCTGGGACTACAGGCGCGTGCCACCATGCCTGGTTAATTTTTGTATTTTTAGTAGAGTCGGGGTTTCACTGTGTTAGCCAAGATGGTCTCAATCTCCTGACCTTGTGATCCACCTGCCTCAGCCTCCCGAAGTGTGGGGATTACAGGCGTGAGCCACCGCGCTGAGCCGATAGCGCTTTTCTTTTTAGTGCTGAATAGAATGTACCACAGTTTATCCATTTACCTATTGAAGGATATCTTGGTTGCAGTTTTGGCAGTTATGAATAAAGCCGCTTTAAACATCTGTGGCAGGTTTTTGTATGGACAGAAGTTTTCCCTCCTAACATTTTAATACAAGTGAAATTGAGTATAAATGAGCATAAGAAGCAACCCTAAATAGGAAAAAGTCAAAAACATGTAGCCAGAGCGCGGATCCCACCATTTTACTTGGCTGGGACCCATCTTAATCAGAGGGGCTTTTCTATTTTAAGTCATTCATTTCTGCAATCTTTCCTTTACAGTAGTCTCAGAGATATCTTGCTAAAATGCAGATCTTAGCATTTCACTTCCCAGCTTAAAAGCTTTCAACAGTTCTCCACTGGCAATAGGATAAGTCTAATTTTTAAAATAGTACCATACAAGTACTTTTCATAGTCTGGTCCCAGCCAGACTATGGGCTTCATCACCTAAAACTGCCAGTACTCACAGTGCCCTGTGACATTCCATTACTTGTCTTCTCTTTAGAATGTCTTTGTTCCAGTTACTTTGACTGTGTAACACATTGCATTGAAACTTCGTGGCATAATCATTTATTCTGCTCAAGGATTCTCGGGTCAGGAATTAGGATAGAGCATAGTGGGAATGGCTTGTCTCTGTTCCATGATGCATATCTAGCCTTAGCCAGGGAGCACAAAGGCTGGGGCAGGAATCATCTGAAGGCCTGCTCACTCACGTGTCCAGCAGTTGATGCTGGTTGTCAGCTGGAGGCCTCAGTTCCTCCCCACATGAGCCTCTTCATGTGGTTTTCCATGTAGGCTAGTTTGGGCTTCCTGACAGCATCGTGGCTATGTTTCAAGGATGAGTATTTTGTGAAAGAAAGGACCAGACCGAAGTTGAATAATCTCAGAAGTCATGCTGTAATACTTCCACCTCATTCTGTTCATCAAGGCAATCACAAAGCCCTGCCCAAGTTTAAAGGGGTGGGGACATAGACCCTCCCCAGCCTCTCCATGGAGGAGTGTCAATGTCATATCGAAAGAAAAGCATATTGGATGAGACATATGTTGGTATAGTCATCTTTGGAAAATATAATCTGCCACAATCTTCCATCAAATTATAAATCCTTGACAAAATCCTATTTGAATAGCCAGGCCCAGTGAAAATGTCACAACTGCTACAAAATCTTTCTGCTTGCTAAACTGGTTTCTCCTTTCACTATGTTCCCAGGGGACTTTGCCCATTCCCCTGTTACACAGTTTATAATTTTGTATATAATTGTTTTATAAATATTTATTTTAAAATTATATAAGTGAATATACTCAACTTTTACAAATTCAAATATAAAGTCAAAACCTCTCTTGACTGTCCCTTACCCCAACACAGTCCCCTCCCCAGAGTGAACTATTACCAGTTTGGTGATTATCTCCGATACCTTTGTCTGTGTGTTACATACATACATGTACCTTTAGAAATATATATAATTGACTTAGCTTTAAAACATTATTCTGCATTTTTCTGAAGCTTTTTTTTAACTTAAGAATATCACTTGGCTGTCCTTCAGTGTATGTCAATATGTAGAGATTTGCTATATTTTTAAAAACTCCTGCAATCCTGGCTATCATAGCTTATTCCCTTGCTGATGACATTTTGATGTTTTTCACTGTTACAAATAATGCTTCAGTGAATAACCTTGTGCACATATGTGAATGTTTCTTTAGGGTGTGCTCCTAGAAATGGATTCTCTGGGTCATAATTTGTGCCCATTTTCATCGTAATTCATACAGCCAAACAGCCCTTCAGAATATCAGTATCAATTCACACCCTGGTTTGCAGCCTGGTCACCACACCCTCACCAACACGTGATGTTTTCAAGCCTTATGTTTTTATCACTTGGGTAAAAAGTTGCATTACCTAGTAGGTATAATTTGCATATATCCACATATTGAGTAGATATTTCTATTTCCTCTTCTATGGATTACCTGTTTTTTAACCTATTTTTTCTTTTGGATTTTTTTCATTTAAATTGATTTTATAGCTATATAGATATATATATATAGATATATTCTGATTCTTTCTCTGCTATTTATGTTGCAAATATCTTTCAGCCTGTGAATTGTCTTTCAACTTTCTTAATGGTGCCTTTGTAGAAGAAGTTTTATGTTTTATTTAGTCATATTTATTCCTCTTTTTCTTCATAGCTTTTGGTTTTGTGTTTTAAGGTGGTTTTCTTATACCAAGTTTATAGAACACATTCGCCCATATTTTATTTTAATTTTTCTGTAATCCATGTGCATTTAAAGTATTTGCGAATGGTTTTAGATAAGGGCAATGGGCAGCCAGTTGTCTCAACATTTATTGACTAGTCTATTTTTCTCTACTGTTTTGAAATGACTCTTTAACCTGCACTAAATAGTATCTGTTTAACAACTCAATTCTATTCCGTTGGTTCACTTTTCTCATTCTGGTCTGTTTAACTTTTTGCAACAACTATAACACCGTACCATAGTGTTAATGTATACTGTTTTATTTAACCAATGGTCATTTAGGTTATTTCTGTGTTTTTACTTTTATAAACAATGATGAAATGGCATTGTTTTCCCCTCTCAAATAAAATAGGCTTGCTTTATATTTTTCCGTGATTTGACACAGATTCTAAAATACATTATTCTGAATTTCTCTTGGTAAATTCTGTCCAGTTCACTAACTTATCCTGTCAACAGATGGTTCTAATTTCCATGTTATGATTTTGGCAACTTCAGCTCAAGACAAAAATAAAGTAGGAAAGTTATTGTGGTACAGAATCCTCCATTCTTCTCCTTTTCTCCCTTGCCTTTGCCCTCCATAGGCATGCGGCTATCTGCTGTTCACACTCTGGCCTGCAGCAGAGAGGAGGTCTTACTCCCTCACACTCCCACCAGCACTAGGGACTTGCCTCGCTGACTTACCCCTTTCCTTACCTCCAGAGGAACCTCTCTTTACTCATTATTCCTTGCTTTTCTTTATAGTTTTACTACTACTCTAAGCAACATATATTTCGTTTCACAGGCTCTTGAACTTTATATAAGTAGAGTCATTATGAATTTATTTTTTCTGTGACTTTTATCATTCAATATCATTTCTTGATTCACCTATTTTCACCGCTGTATAGTATTTCACTGTATGTTTATATTATAATGCATTTGTTTATTCTACTGTGGAATACTATCCTCATTATGTGTCAAGTTCTTATATTGTAAATAATGCTGTTTCTACATTTGTATATTTGTACATGATTCCTGGTTCTCATGGACAGGAGTTTCTCTAGGGCATATATTTGGAAGCAAAATTGCCATACAATTAGATATGAACATCTTCAAATTTGCTAGGTAATGCCAGATTGTTTTCCAAAGTTCTAGTTGCAGTTGCTGTGTGTCCTCACCAATTTTTCCCCTAGAAAAATCCAGTCTAATGGGTGGGTATCATTTGTTCTAAAATATTTATCATTGTTTTTGTTTGTTTGTTTGTTTTTGAGACAGTTTCACTCTTGTCGCCCAGGCTGGAGTGCAATGGCACGATCTCGGCTCACTGCAACCTCCACCTCCCAGATTCAAGCGATTCTCTTGCCTCAGCCTCCCAAGTAGCTGGGATTACAGGCGCTCACCACCACGCCCTGCTAATTTTTGTGTTTTTTGTAGAAACGAGGTTTCACCATGCTGGCCGGGCTGGTCTCAAACTCCTGACCTCAGGTGATCCACCCACCTCAGCTGCGATTACAGGCATGAGCCCCTGCACCCAGTCTTAAAATGTATTTCTTATAATGAAATTTAGCATATTTTCATATGTCGACACATTTCATAGGTATGACTCATTCACGTTTCCTCATCTGACGTGTCTGTTCATGTCTGTTGGTCATTCTTCAGTTTGGTTGTTTGTCTTTTTCTTAATGGATTTGTCAGAGTTCTTTATTCTGGAGCCTAAGTATCATATCTCATAAACGTTTTTCTAGTTTGTGACTTGTCTTTACACTTTGTATGGAGTTTTTGAATAACAGAAGTTCTGAATTTTAATGAGGTAGAATTTTTTTCTCTATGGTTTGTACTTTTCATATGTATCTTGTGTTATTTTAAGAAATTCTTATCTCAAGACTATAAAGATAATTCTATATAGACTAACATTTTCTTATAGTTTGCTTCCCACAATTAAATATTTAATGCAGCTGGAATTAATTTTGGTGTATGATTGAGGTAGAAGTCCAATTTTACTTCTAAATGGATAGCCAGCTGTCCCAGAATCATTTATTGAAAAGTCGGTCCTTTCCCAAGTGAACTGCAAAGACATCTGTAACCTAAAGTAGATTTACATATGTGCATGGAACTGTTTATAGCCTCCCTATTCTGCTCCATCAGTGATATGGCCAACCCGGCACTGATAAATAGTTTTAATCACGCCACTTTTGTAACAATTCTTGATGACTTTTCTTTCATCAGGAATGTTTAGGCTTCCCCCCGCCCCCGCCCGAGACAAGGTCTCACTCTGTCGCCCATGCTGGAATGCAGTGGCACAACTGCAGTTCACTGCAGCCTCAACTTCCTGGGCTCAGGTGATTGTCCCACCTCAGCCTCCCAAGTAGCTGGGACTACAGGCTCACACCACCACACTTGGTTAATTTTTTTTTTTTGGAGAGATGGGATTTTGCCATGTTGCCTAGGCTGGTCTCGAACTCCTAGACTCAAGAGATCTGCCTGTCTCGGCCTCCCAAAGTGGTGGGATTAGTTTGGGCTATTTTTGACCCTTTGCTTTCACACATGAAAGTTTGTCAAGTTTCTTGAATAAAACCTGTTGGAGTTTTGATTGGGTCTACATTGAATCTTTAGGTCAATTCGGAGAAGTGACATTTTTATGATATCCAATCATTCTATTCATTTAAGTCTTCCTTAATGTGTTTTTTTATAGTTTTTCACACGGGTTCTGTATATCTTTTGTTAGGTTTAGTCCGAGGTACTTATGTATTTTCATTGCTACTGTAAAATGTGTCATTTTATAAATTGCATTTTGTTTGTTGATGAAAATGAATGGAATTAATTTTTGTATATTGATTTTGTATCCAGCAGATCTGCTTAATTCTTACCAGTTTTCCCAGTTTATCTGTAGATTCTTCTGGGTTTCTTATGTTAAAAATCATTTAATCTATAAATAGAAATGAACTTATTTCTTAATTTTCAAGCCATACACTTTGTCTTTTGTTTTCTTACCATACCATGCTAGGTGAAATGACTTATACAGTGCTAAATGAAAGTGTGATCATGGACTTCCTAGACTTAAAGAGAATGATTTAAACATTTTGTCATTAAGATAGAGGCTTAACTCATGTTTTTGCAGATCTCTGTTCCTTAACAGTTTTGTCTTGACTATATGTTGAGTTTCTCCATTTTTAGCATTTATATTGGTAGTTATATGGTTTTCTCCTTTAATAATAATTATATTTATTATTAAAATATTTATTATAATTAATAATACATAATTAATAATTACATAAATTAGTTGATTTCCAGATATTAAAATAACCTTGAATTCCCGGAATAAGCTGAATTTGGCCATGATATATTATCTTTGATATATATTACTGGATTTGATTTGCTAATATTTTGTTCAGGAGTTTTGCATCTATATCTATGAGTAAATTAGCTAGGGTTGTTTTTTCTAAAATTCTCTTTGTCATATTCTGATTCTAAGGTCATGTTACACTCACAAAAAGAGTTGGAATGTATTTGCTCTTTTTTATACTCTGGACTAGTTTGTGTAGGGTTGTTCGTAAGGTGCTGTGAAAATAAATAAGGTGTTCTGTAAGTGCACGAACAGTGGTGCTTGCAGAGGGCTTCTGGACGGGAAGGCAAAGCTGCACCCACAATGTGTCTCTCCCTGTGAAGACAAAGCACTGGGCCAGGCGCGGGATCTCACACCTATAATCCCAGCACTTTGGGAGACTGGGGCTGGCAGCTCACTTGAGATCAGGAGTTCAAGACCAGCCTGGCCGACACGGTGAAACCCCACCTCTACTAAAAATACAAAAATTAGCCAGGCATAGTGGTGCACACCTGTAATCCCAGGTACTTGGGAGGCTGAGGTGGGAGGATTGCTTGAGCCTGGGAGGTGGAGGTTGCAGTGAGCCAAGATTGTGTCACTCACTGCACTGCAGCCTGGGCGACAGAGCAAGACTCCATCTCAAAAAGAAAAAAAAAAGAAGAAGAGAAAGGGGTCCAATGTAATCAACCTGCCACCTGGTAACTGGCTGTTTTCCCTGCTAGTGATGTAGCATCAGCTGCCACTCCAGGCATTTTGGATGCTCCGCATCTGTGGTAGCCAGGTCACCTTGGTGAGGAGCAGTCATGCTGTTGAGCCCCTGCCTGTTGAGGTCATCCTTGCTACGTGGCCCGCTGAACACCCACTGGAATGACTAGGAAAGAACATTATTGACAGCCACTAAGTCGAGCACTTTTCCCACCTGATTTTTGAGGACCTCTTCCACAGTGAACGTCCCCTAGCAAGCATTTATAGTGACGTAAATATCTTCGCATTGTGCGCACATCCTGAAAGGTCCATCCACATGCCTCCTTGTTACTCTTTCTGAGTCCCTGGCCAGCACCCATTAGATATCTTGTCTTCCAGGATGTCCTGTGTGAAGATGTACTGTTTCCAATGCTGTTGACTAAGAGGATTCTCCTGCGGTCTTTCAGGAGCACTTCTGAGGGGGGCTGTAGTTTAGCAGTTACCCACTTCTGGGTAGCGCTGGCATACTTGACGTATTAGCAATCCTGGCTAATTTCATGTTTAAACCAATCCTATACTTACCCCTTTTGAATGACAATAGAGAATTATCCATGAAGCTCTAGGTGTAGGTTGAGGGAGAGGCAGTGAAGGAGTGGGATCATGCTCCATGGAGTATGATCCACCTGCTTGCATTGTTTACATGGGCTTCAGGACTGGTTTCATCTATGTCATTTATTTTATTTTTATTTTTATTTTTTTAAGAGATGGAGTCTCACTCTGTCGCCCAGGCTGGAGTCCAGTGGCGTAATCTCGGCTCACTGCAAGCTCCACCTCCCGAGTTTAAGCCATTCTCCTGCCTCAGCCTCCTGAGTAGCTGGGACTACAGGCGCCCGCCACCACGCCCAGCTAATTTTTTATATTTTTAGCAGAGACGAGGTTTCACCGTATTAGCCAGGATGGTCTCAATCTCCTGACCTTGTGATCTGCCTGCCTCAGCCTCTCAAAGTGCTGGGATTACAGGCGTGAGCCACTGCGCCCGGCTCTCATCTGTGTCATTTTGATTTGACAGTGGAATGCTACTGCGTACATCCAGTTTCATCTTCTATGGATCAGGTCACACCCATAACATGAGCTGACATAGTCACTTGGTGTCCTGTGGTCAAGCATTCAGTCTTTATCAGGGTGCAGTAGCAAGCCAAGTGTTGTTTTTTAGCTGGATAATCATTGTAGGCAGAAGAAGGCATGACCTTACTCCAAAACCCTAGCGGTCCACTCCTAGAGGTCTGCTCTGTGATATTCCGACTGCTGCCTGTCAGAGGCTCCACAGATCACCTGTCTGCCTCAGGCATTTCCCTTACCATTGGTTCTGCTAAGTTATATGATCCAGGTGTTGGGGCAGCTTATCCAGAGGCCTGGACCTGCTGCAGGGCCTTTTGTTTGCTTTGGTCCTCACTCAAAACTGGCAGGAAATAGAGCAGCATACCCATGGCCTCCAAAGTTCAGAGAGGCCCATGATTATCATGTTTCTTTCCTTATGTTGGGCATTTCAGATGCAATAACATGTCTCTGACTTTAGAGGGGATATCCTGACATGCTCCAGACCAGCGGACACTCTAAAAACATCACAGATGTGGCATTCCCTTGATCTTTCCCAGGATTTACTGGCCATCTCCTACATACATGTAGCATCAAGAGTGCTTGCCACTTCTTGCATTAGTCCAGTTAGCATTGGACCATCAATGTGATAGCCAGTGTGATGCTCTGTGGGACAGACCTCAAGAAATTTAAGGTCCCTCTTGCCTCTATTGAAGGACATAGCAGAGTTGACACAACCGTGAGGCAAGACAGTAAAGACAGTATACTGTAGTCTCTGTCACATGAAGGCTAAGTGATTCTCATTATCTTTAATAGGGATTTTAGGAAAGTTTCTAGGTTGACACCTATATACTGGATGTCAGGGGCTGTGATTTGCCCTAGTAAAGAGCCCACAACTGGAACTATAGCTATGCTTGGTACCATCACCTGATTATATTTGCAATAATCTATAGTCATCCTCGACAGTCCATGTGGCTTTTCAGAAAAACAGGCAAGTTATACTGGAATGTGATAAGAATCACTACCCCTACAACTCTGAAATCTTTGATGGTGGCGCTAATTTCTGTAATTTCCCCAGAAAGATTTTTAGAGGGGAGGTGATATAATTATAGTGGTTCTGCCTGGTCTCTCTAATACCCTAATAACTTGAACTCCATGGGTGGTGGAAGCAGTGGGGAGGATTCTGCAGGTTACTAAGCAGGTCTATTCTCACCATACATTCTGAGACCATGGAAATAACTAGAGGTAGGTCTGTGGTTTAACTGGATTCAGTGTGAGGTAGCTCCTAGGCCAAGACTTCCCATGTGTCACCTGGTTTCTGTAAGTTCCCCCTCTGACCAGTAGACTACGGTAGCATTGTTGGATCTCCAGAAATTAGTGTCAGTTCAGAGCCAATATCGAATAAGTACTTATCTAAGTACCGTGATTGTTGGGAATAGCTTCAGGTACCTCTAGGGAAGGCTTAGGGGAAGATTTACTATACACACCTGTGGCTACATTGCAGGATTCGTTCTCAAAGGGCTCAGACCTTCCCCTCAAGAGGTTCTTGCTCTGTGAACTGGCCTAGATTTAGGAGGTGGATAAGAGGCCATGAATCCCCTATAATGACAGTAGTTAGGTTTCCTATTTATATTAAGCTCACTTAGTAGGCTGCCTATCTATTTTCCATAGGTCCTGTGATTCATTAACCACCACCACACGTCCTGAAAGTAAGAAAAAAAAACAAAAAAACAAAAAACAGAAAACTAGTACCATGGCATCCCTGTGGTTTACTATGATTATTGTGCCTAGCTTGTCTCCAAGAGTTAAGCACTGCTATTTGCTTTTACTGCTCCAGGACCCCAGTATTCCCAGTGAGATCAGGAAACCCAGTTCCATTGCACCATCCCTGTTATCCCTGGTCATCTCAGCCTACAGATGACAACCACTACAGAGCTCTTCAGAGATGCTGGTGCCCCATTAAAATATGCTTTTTAAATGCCTTAGTGAAAGGAGTGTCCTCCAAGGCAATTAAAAGGTGGCTGAGCAAATCATATGTAATAGATCCATCCCGACAGTCCCATCTCACGGAGCTTTTAAGCTCCCTCTCCAGTGTGCCAGAGCAGTGCCCTTTTTCTGAGTCCTACACACATGACACATTCTCACACTCTCGTTCTTTTCACGTCCTGTTGAGATGTTACAGTCTCAGGGAGTCTTTCCTGGACATTTTATTCAAAATCAACACCTTCTCATTGCCAGTGGTGCTCCTCCCTCTTCCCTGCTCATTCAATCTATAGCACTTATCAGCATCTGACTTACTGTGTAACTATGTGTCTATCTGATTTAGGAAGGAATAGTGTGACCCAGGAGTCCCCAGACCACTCTCTGATATCCTAGTGAATCTGCCACTAGCACAGCACTGACTTTGGACTGTGTTCTTTGGCCACATCTAGATATGTAGACTGCTTTGCAAGCCATTACATACAGTTTTTTTGTGTTGTTTATAAATTGGATGCATTTACAATGTCCTCCATTTTGGGAGAAGTTACTGCTTGCCTTCACATTTCCTTAAAAGTGTCTTTATATCAATCATCAGAGCATTGCAAAGTGTGCCTCAAATTATAGAACTGACTAGAAATTCGAGGGGGTATCAACATAGTAAATGTGTATTATGTGGTTGACATTAAGACATCCAACTGAAACCTTTTAAACTTAATTTCCCCCCCTCTTTTTTACTTTAAAAATATGGGAAAACATGATTCATGCATGAAAAACAGAGATAAATGAGACTACTAAAGGCTTTCATTGGTATGAATGAATAAATGAAACAAAGCCACAGTTGCAGTAGAAGTCAATTAAAAACCAGAAGGGTGTTAAGAACATGTAAACATGCCATCTTTTCTTTATCCGCAGTGGCCACCTTTCTTCATTATTGTGATGATTAAAAGAATATTAAGAGACACTGACTTTTGAACTATTTATGAATTTTAGGTCAAGAAGCCATCCAACCTAACCTCTTTTTCCCATTGCTCATGAGTGTATGTATTATAACAATGTCATACAACCCCTTTGACAGTTCAAATTAGGAGAACGAAGACTAAACTGACAGATTCTTGATTAAAATAACCATGACCTCTCAAGTGTATAAGTTCCAAGTTGACTTTTTATTAGAATGAAACAGCTGTATATTTCTTTCAAAGGGTAAGTTATTCATCCCACAGAAATTTACTAAATGCCTACTATGCACTAAGCACTGTGCTAACTGCTAGGCAGTCAATGGTGAACAAGTTCCTGCCTTTATGCAGCTTCCAGTCTAGTGGCTTAACAGACCTAATCAAACAAATGAGGTATCAGGATAGAGAGAGGACACAAACATGTACAGGAGGGAACCCAACCCTGCTTTAGGACGGCAGGTGGTGCTTTCTGGAGAAAGTGATGTCCAAGCTGGTACCAGAGGGATGGGTGATGATAGTAGCAGTAGCCAACACTCATGTTGTGTGTGCTGGGTATACTTTTAAATGTTCAAGCTCATTTAATCTTCATAACAATCTTATGAGACAGATGAAGAAAGTCCACAAAGAGATTTTTTAAAACTTGCCCTCAGTCACAGAACTAGGAAGTGGCAGGGTCAGCATTTAGACCAAGCTGCTGGTGTAACCCCAGAGCCTACGCTGATGTTTCAAACCTTTTGACTGTGACCCACAGTCAGAAATGCCTTTTGTCATGACCCGGTATATATATATATATATATATACACACATACACACACACACACACACACACACACACATCCCTAAACAAGAGTTTCACAGTTTCACAAAACAATGGTTATTGACAGTGTACTCTGATCTATCTTAGTCATTTTACTTTTTAAAAAAAATTAGATGTGACCCACAGAATTTATTTCACAACCCACTAATTGGTCACAACCCACAGTTTGAAAAACAGTTCACTACACTATTTTGCCTACTACACAGAATGAGCCAAACCAAGTGAGAAGAGAAGAGAATCTCAGGTAGCATGAACAGTGTGTGAGAGGCTGGGGTGGGAGAAACAGGAGGAAGGAGCAAGAGAGACTTGGCCAGTTGGAAGAACGGAAAGAAGTTTAGCAGAGCCTTAGGATGAGGTGGATGGCAGGAGAGGCCTTGAAGAGGTGAGCAACGTCTTATCTGTAAAGCTGACCATATTGTTTCCCAGCCTTTGGGCTAATATCAGGTGTAGAAGAGGTGGCCATATGTTTATTGTTCAGCCAGGTCACTTTAGAGAGTGAAAGTGAACAATTATGCCAGGATAACAGATGTAAACCTGGAGCTTCCCTGGCAAAGTGGCACGTAGGATAAGCCATGTTGAGAAGTTTTTATGGTGTCCAGAAAACAATGGGGAGCCTTTGACGTGTTTTAAGCAAGGACATGATACAGCCAGATCCTTGCTGCAGGAAGATGACTGAATGCATTGTAAAGAAGAGATTGGAGGTGAGCAAGTTAGGGAAGCAATCGGGGGTCAAAACAGAATTAGAGACTTAGGACATTTCTAAAATAAAGCTCTGATCAGTCACAATTCCAAGAAGCTCCCTTAGGATAAAGTCCTAACACCTTAACATGGCCGGTAAGCTCCTTCCCACACTGGCCTCTGCTCACCTCTGCAGCTTCACTTTTAACCTCCTTTCTTCCCCCAGCCTCTGCTGTTCCAGCTTTATACACTGAACTGCTTCCCCCAAACACCATATTCTCTCAAGCTTTGCACACTTCTCAGCAGGGAAAGCCCTCCCCTTGCCTCCGTCCTCCATTCCTACTCATTTGTCTGAATCTTGCTCATTCTTGGGGTTTAGCTAAGATGTCACTTTTCCCAGGAAGCCTTCCCTGGCATTGTGAAGGCAGGGGCTATTGTTCTCCTCCTCTAGGCTCTGAAGACACCCTGTGCCTGCCTCAGATCTGGTGCCGATTCTGCTGGGTTGTCCTTGCCTATTATTTCCCCTACCATCAAACCAATGCAACTGTAATTTTTTTAGAACAAGGGCTGTGTCTTGCTCACCATTCTAGTTTCTGCCTCTAATCTAGAGCTTAGTACATAGTAAGTGCCCCATTAAATGTCTGTTAGCTGAATAAGTATCATTGGAAATGCCCTTCAATTGAAAAAAGCCATCCTCTCAGTGCTTTTTGTATTTTTTGCATATACTTTAGAAGTGTCTTCAAAGCAGATTCATCATGGCTTTTTAAAAGAAGAGCAGCATGATCAGCACACTGGGAGTCCTCTAAGCTCACCAGTGAGGTTCCCTACTAGCAGAGCTCTCTTTTGAAATTTTGTAGAACTTCCCTCATCCTAGTTGACACTTGATTGTTACATTAGCTAAAGAGAGTCTACTGAAAAGGAGGAAGTGCTCAAAACACATAGAATTTTAAATAATGTTTAAGGAAATAGTGAGGGAATGCATGTAGGTATTGGCACTGGCCCAGATATTATTTATTTAGGTTTTCCTTTCATATCACTTCAAGTCTGATCTGAAGCCAGGATCTCTCTGTGGTGTGGCAGGAACCCAGATATGTAGCATTGATTTCCCCTGAGTTTCTAGATGTTGGGGTATTCACTGCAGTTAGTAGGTTGCAGAGGGCTACAAGTGAATGAGGAAAGGCTGGGGGGCAGAGAACAGGCTGAGGGGCTGTCTTAGTGGTGACTTAGAAGAGGTGGGTAGAGAAAGGACAGAGGGCCATCTGGCAACTGGAAGAGCCCCCCAAAGGCAAGATGGCATCGTTCGTGCTTAGTTGTGGACACCATACTTTCAAGCCATGATCTCAAGTGTGCCCAAAGGAGTAGCTATAGTTCTGTAATTCAAAACAACAACAACAACAACAACAACAACAACAACATCAACCACAACAAAAAACAAACCCTTAAATTTCCTGTGGCAGAAAATACAACCTTGGTTATTCTGTTTTCTTAGTCACTTCCATCTTAAACTCAGTCAATTCAGGATTTCCTGTTTTCTCCCTCTTGCTCTTGAGAATTACCTCAAAGTTCTGGGGACCTGCTTGGCATCATAATTCTGGGGATGGGGGAAATATCTGGTCCCTGGGTTGTTGGGCATCTCTTCACACTGACTTCTGCTGAGGGGAAGTCGATCCCATTGTTTTTAATTGTCCAGCTGTGTTTCTGCCCACATTCATTGATATCTTAGCAGCACTGCCCTGCTTAGCACAGTTAAGCCATGCACTCTGTATCCTCCGCGTCCCCAACCTGAGGCCCTTTCACTTCTGCCACCCTTGCTCAGCTAATTCTCTAGTGCGTAAGAACTGCTAGTCTCTCACACATCTCACATAGTAAGGGATTTTGAGTGGCTGATGCAGATATTCCCTTCATACCCTCCCAGTTTCTACTTCTGTTCTGCTTTTTCCATCCTTCAGCTGTGAGGTGAAGAGGATTGAGGGAATTCTGAAGTGTTGCTCACTTTTTCAGGCTCCACCTAGGAAACAAATGGAAATCCTCTTCACCCTCAGAATGAAAGCAGAATAAGAGGGAAAATTTTTCTCTTTTTTTTTTTCACAGAATGCTCAGTACCTAGAACAGTGGCTAGCTAATACTAGGTGCTCAAGAAATACTTGTTGGATAGATGGATGACTGGCCCCTCCCTGGTCTCCCCAGCTCCCAAGACTTAGCCCTTGACAGGCTCGAGATGCAAGGCCTCCCTCGCCAGGGACATCCTTGGTGCCCTTGCCAGGATCTGACTCTTGCTGCAGATCTCTACCCTCAGAGGATTCTCAGTCTGGGCTAGAAGCTTAGATGGAGGGGTGGGCATGAGGGGAGCCAGTATACTTCCCAAATCTTTATCTGTTACATATGAATCTGGCTTTTGTTTGTTTGATTTTAAGTCTTTCATCTCTGGACACATCACATACCTTCCCCTTGGGCAATGGTGGCTTCATCTTTAGGAACCTGTGCTTGGGGAAGGGCCTTGGGGATTCAGTGACATGTGGAATTGTGGGGAGGGAGACCATGTCTGTTAATCCTCCAATTGTTATCCTTTCACCTTTGTACACCCAGTTCCTAACGCAGTGCCCAGTACATAGTAGACTTTGAATTAATTTTTGTTGAACTGAATATTGGATGAATCGGAAACTGGTAATGTATCGAAGAGAAAAGAGCAGAAGCTTGGGGAAGTCCTGAGGTTAAAGAGGAAAATGGAATATAGAGAAGTGCTCAGGATTATCAATTTTTTTTTTTTTTTTTTTTTTTTTTTTTTTTTGAGACAGAGTCTTTATCACCCAGGCTGAGTACAGTAACACGAACACAGCTCACTGCAGCCTCGAACTCCCAGGCTTAAGTGATCCTCCCACCTCAGCCTCCCAAGTAACCGGGACTAGAGGCATGTGCCACCTCGCCTAGCTAATTCTTTAATTTTTTGTAGAGACAGGGTCTCGCTATGTTGCCCAGGCTGGTCTTGAACTCTTGGACAGTACTTCCTCCCACTTCGGCCTCCCAAAGTGCTAGGATGACAGGCATGAGCCACTTCACTCAGCCTTTTGTTTTTTGGTTTTCTTTTCTTTTTTTTTTTTTTTGAGACAGAGTCTCTGTCTCTGTCACCTGGGCTACAGTGAAGTGGCATGATCACAGGTCACTGCTGCCTCAACCTTTCAGGTTCAAGGGATCTTCTTGCCTCAGTCTTCTGAGTAGCTGGGACTACAGACACATCCCACTATGCCCAGCTAATGTCTTTCTATTTTTTGTAAAGATAGGGTCTCACTATGTTGTTTACACTGGTCTCGAACTTCTGGGCTCAAGTGACCCTCCTGCCTCAGCCTCCCAAAGTGCTAGGATTACAGGCACAAGCCACCACACCTGACCAGATCATTGATTCTTTGTTGAAACACTTCTATTCAATAAAGCCATATAATTTATTAATAAAGCCATTTGTTAATTTTGATACTGATGAGAAGTATTGCTATTATATTTATTGATTGGCAATATAGTAGGTGATCTCTAGACCCCAACTGAGTAAATTAACACCCTAAATTAGAGTCAAAACCCAGACATTGTTCAACTTGCTATAAGCATCAAGTGAAGCATGGTTATCAAGCATCTAGGTGTTAATTGTAAAATAGTAAAATTCCGGAAGGGAAGATTGAGAAATTAGATTTTAATTCAGCAGATACTTAATGAGTTTCTGTCAGGCACTATAGTCAGCACGGATTTATGGCAGTAAACATGGCAGACTCTGCCTTCAAGGAACTTCTGTTCTGGTGAAGATAGATAATAAACAAAATAATTACAGATTGTAACATGTGCTATGAAGGAAATAAACAAGGAGCTTCATGAAGCAATGATGGGAGCAACAACTTTAGTTAGAGTAGTCAGAGAAAGCCTTTATGCAGAGATGTTACGAGGTGGGACAAGAAGGATGAAGAAGGCTGGAAAGGAACATTCCAAGCAGAGGGAAGAGCAAATTCAGAGACTCAGTTATGGAGAAAAGGTTAGTCTGCTTCTAGAACTGCAAGGAGGCCAGTGTGGCTAGAATTAGCAAATGAGGGGATGTTGGTGTGAAAGATCAGAGAAAGACAGGCAGGGGCCATGGCATGTGGGCAGTGGAAGTCCTGTAGGGGGATTTAGACTGTTCCGAAGACAGCAGGAACATAAGAAACAGAGGAGTGATAGAATCTGATTTATATTTATTTAAACACAAATTGGGGAGGATAAGTTGGGGATGGGGGAGGAAGGGAGAACAGAAGCAGAAAGATAAGGAAGAAGCTATATTGACTACCCAGGTGACCATGACCGAGGACAGAAGCACTGGCAATGGAAGAAAGTGGGCAGATTTGAGATAGACTTTGGAGTTTGGCCCTCAGGATTTCCTTGTGACTGATTGTCAGAATGATGGAAAGAAAGATGGCTCTTAGTGTTCTGCCTCTGAGAAGTGAGTGTGTGATGGCGCTCTGTTGGGGATCAGAGAACAATACCCCAAAGCATGGTGATTGGGTATGCCGAGTACTTTGAACTGAGGGACATCGGAAGAGCCTCAGAAGCAAAGGCTCTCCTTGCTCTTCGCTTGCCCTTCTTTATCCTGTTTCCCTTTCTCTCTCAAGGCAGGCCATAGAAACAAGAATTCCTCTTCCCCAAGGTGGGTCATAGAAACTAGAAATACTACTTGAACCTTCCCCTGCCTTTCTGTGTAGGAGCTGGCTAAAAAGAAATTCTCTGACCTATCTTGCGTGATAATAGGTCATAAGACCCTCATTCCAGAGGGGTCCTGCCCTGTACTGGGGAGGAAAGAATGCCACACAGAGAGACCAAAAAACCTGAACAAACAGACCTTGCTGGGTTTCCCCACTCGGACTATTAGCATCAGATCATTCCCTTTTGTCCAATCACAAATCTACATGGCTGTTCATTCTTCGTCGAACCTAAGCATAAAAACAGACAGTTTTCTCTGAGTCTTGAGTCTTTATCTCTGGAGACTCCCATGTCATATAAAATTGTGATTAAATAAATCTGTTATACTTTCCTCTTGTTAACATGGTTTTGTTACAGTAGTGCTGGCCATGACCCTTATGATGGGGAAGAAGGGTATCACACCTTTTTCACCCCTATAGTTAGTTCTATTTACTGAGAAGGGGAGGATGGGGGAGATAATAGGTTTTGGGGATATATGAAGAGCTACATTTTAGATGTTTTGTTACATTTGAGGTGGCTATGAAACACCCATTTAAAATCCTTCATTTCCTCTTCTGGGAATATTAAACATCAATGCACTAAAATAATTAAATCAGAACTTAGATGATTGTTTTTCCTGTTTCTTTAATATGGCTCTCCTTCCTTGAAAAAACAAATATAAAACCATGTTAACTGTGCTTTCTGGATGATGGTTGTATGTCTACTGTGCAATTTAGAAATCTGAACCTTTCATTACTATTTAAAAAAAGACACACAACAAACCTTGAATGTAGGTCATTAACAAACATGCCCAGTCCCTTACTGAAATTCTGGGAGAAATCTAGTAGTTAGTCATTGCCCTTGTTTCTGATTACAGCTCAACATGTTTAAGCTACAGCTTCATTCTTCCTGAAGTTAGCAGTTTTACCAAAATGTAGTCATCTTCTTTATATTACTACCTTCCGTACAACAGATTATGATGCTTTAGAGGACTAGGCAAAGTAGACAATGAATAAGCTTGTTTCTGATGGGTTGATTAGGCACATACAAATGTTTTTTCCTTTCTAAATATTTTGTAGTATCTCTTTGTATGAGTGTGTGTGTCTGTAAGTGTCCAATATGATAGCATTATTGTACAACAAAGCCACTCTATAAGTGCCTTAGAAAGTTTTGCAACAGATGTTTCTTTTGTATTGTTGGATCCACATGCAATGTGGCCTTAAGACAGATAAGCAAAGGACTACAGCAATTACAAATCTTGATAAGCGAAGGGTTACAGCAATTACTACAGCAGTTACAGAGATCAGCTGTGGCTCTTGCCAAGGTCAAATGCTTAGAATAAATACAGATTTAAAAGGTGTTTTGCTTCCTTGTAAGAATTTGACTCATTTAACTTAGAAAAGAAAAACCTAGGAGTGCTTTGTGGTTAGTAATGATAATTGCCATTGCTTTGCTACTTATGAACTTGGAACAGCTTAATTATTCAGAAATAATCACTCAATTGTGATAAGTCTGTGGTAATCATATCTTAACTGTCATCTGTCTCCATACTTTGGGCCTTTATCATCCCCTGCCTGGGCTGTTGATAATACCTTTGTTAGTGACCTCCTCAGTCTCAGCCTCACTCCTATCTATCTGATCATGTCACTTCCTCTTCAAACAGCCTTTAATGGCGTTTCATTGTCTCCAGGGTAAAAAGTATACTACTGACTCCTTACATTTTCAGCAGTGTGGTGGACTAGACAACCTCAAGGTTCTAATGCCATTAGAAAATCAAACCTAGATTCTGGATGAAAGATATCTTTTAATGCATTGTTGGGTCCACAGGAGCTAAAGGAAATCTCTAAGGGCAAAACAGAACAAAAATTGCACAAACCAAATAAACCCAAAGCTGAAACCTGATTGGAGCAAGGAGCTATGAATATAAATGAATCCAAAGGCAGGTTTCCCTGAAGGCAAATGCTGTATCAGTAACAAATCAGAAAACTAAGCCTTGAACCAGTAGCAAGGGAGGAAGGTGGGCCTCAGACTTTTGCATGAAGTTGGAACATTCAAGGAGGCTAAACTGACTCTAGTTCCCAGGCTCCTGAGAAAAACACAGATCCTTTCTGGAGGAACGCATGCCTAGCTTAGACACCCAGGATTCTCACAGATTAATCTCAGACTGACATGATTGGAAGTTGCCAAAATAATAAGAGAATAGAGAGGGGCTTCAAAATGGCTGCCTAAAGGCATCTGGCACTCATCTCTTCCACAAAGAAGAACCAAAATAGTAAGTAAATAATCACACTTCACATAGAGCATCTAAATGAAAACACTGGAATTCAACAGAGAAATGACAGGAAACACCTAAG
The DNA here is from genome assembly GCF_001698545.2 of Rhinopithecus bieti. Taxonomy (NCBI): domain Eukaryota; kingdom Metazoa; phylum Chordata; class Mammalia; order Primates; family Cercopithecidae; genus Rhinopithecus; species Rhinopithecus bieti. Next base: position 788,283 of record NW_016820683.1, on the reverse strand, counting down.
GCACAGGAGCAGAGGGAAGCAAGGCAGCCATCTTGGCCAGGATTGGCTGGGAGCTTGGAGAGGCTCCCCAGTATGGAAGTAAGTGAGAAATCCTTATGGTCTAGTGTGGACTCCTGTAACCTTAGCTACAGGAGAACTCCTCAACCTTGTGGTCCCCAAGACTAGCATAGGGAATTGCCTAGAGACTGTGCAAGAGATTGCTCCAGAGAGGGAGCTCGTGCTGGCTCCCAAATGTTCCCTAAGTCCTAAGCAGCTGTAGCACAGTGCCAGTTTCAGAGCCCAGCCCCACCAGACTACATCCTGCCCTGGGGCCTAACAGCCTCTGCATCTCCACACCCTGGGAGTTCCACCGACATCCTCCAACCCCCATCTACCCAGAAGGTTGCAGCAGCGTGCCACTGGTTGGACCCAGCAGAGTGACAGGGTCCCCAGTGATAGAGACAGGAGATAGCCGAATGCCACACAGGTCATTGTGCACAGGGGCTTGCCTAAAAATGCCCACAGTGAAAAATTCTGTCCCTTAACACATGCACAGTAAGGGAAGTAAATCAATGTGGAGTGGCTCAGACTAAGAGCTTGAATGCACACTGGAAGAATGGGCTGGAGCCACCAGGAATTCATGCCTTATGCTGCGGGAGAGCCTAGCCTCTTCAGCTTGTGTGTGGTGGCCTGGTATTCAATTTTTTGAGGTGGAAAACCTGTGTTCAGGACCCTTCATTTTTATTGAGACCTTTCTTTTCACTTCATAAATTCCATCCTCCTCACCTTTCAATGTGTCTGTATGCCTACTTTTTCCTGGTTGTGAGACAAGAACCTGGATTTTAGCTGAACTAAGGAGCAAAAAATCCTGCATTGCCACCACTCAAGCACACAGTGTCCAGCAGCCTGGGGGAATGGAGGTGCATTAGGGAGGCTGCCCATGGGACAAAAGGAGCCAAAGTGCATACTCCTTGGAGCCTGAGAACTACCTGCCTATGGCTGAAACCACTGTGATCACACCCTCCCCTCCCACTAATTGCGGCAGGGCCGAAGCACACTTGTGCACATACTAAGGACAGGCTCCCACCATCCACTGCCACCACTGCTGTAGCCACCTGAGAACTCCACTCCAGGGAGCCTGGAGATCACCCTACTCTGCCCACTACAGCCAGTGCCTGAGCATAAAACCAGAGGGCCTAAGGACAAGCCTGCCTGGCCTATCACCACTGCCCTCCAGGGCCCAGACACACCACCTAGGGACCTGGGGATTATCCTGCCTTGTCCATCATAGCTGGCATCTGTGCATTCCCTCGGGGGGCTTGAGGATGAGCCCACCTAGCCTGCCACTACCACCACAGCCAGCACATGCTACCTAGAGCCCTTGGGAGTGGACTGCCCACTGCATCACAGCTACTGCTAACATCAATACATACTGCTTTGGAGACCAAGGGTTGTCCCACCACTGCTACTGCCATCACACACTGCCCAGGGGACAGAGGACTCGCCCATCCATCCAGCTCACCACTGCCACTGCTGGCTGCAGAACAAGCCACCTGGAACCCCAAGAATAGGGGTTTGGACCTGCTTCCATTAGTGCCTGTTTCTACTGCCCAGGGGCCCAAGGACAGGCACCCTCAGCCTGTTGTTGCCACCACTGGGGCCCAAGTACTGGCTGACTTGACATTCCTGTCCCTAGAAAAACTCACCACAGTCCCCTACTAACAACCACAGCCTAAGCCACTGAGGAAATCACAGACACCACCGATGCTGTTTATAGCCAAAGAAATAATATGAAGACTACACTACTGCATGCACTCAGAATCAAAGCTAACATGTCCTTCCCAACCAACACCATAGATACATCCTCAGAGAGAAGTCTTCCCCTACAAAAGCCAATCCAAAAAATTACACCAAATGTGCAGATATCAGTGTAAGGACACAAACATGAAAAAAGGAAATATGACACCTCCAGAAGAACAATAATTCTCCAGCAGTAGATTCTATTGAAAAAAGAAATCATGAAATGCCAGAAAAAGAATTCAAAATAATGGTGTTAAAGAAGCTCAGTGCGATACAAGAAAATGCTTAACAATACAAATAAATCAGAAAAACAATTCAGGATCTAAATGAGAAATTTACCAGAGATAGATATTATAAAGAACCAAACCGAAATCCTAGAACTGAAAAATCCAATGAATAAAATTTAAAAAAATTATCAAAGAGCTTCAGCAATAGACTAGAGCAAGCAGAAGAAAGAATTTAGAAGCATGAAGACAGGTCTTTTGAAATAACCCCAGCAGACACACTCAAAAAAACTATAATAAAGGATTTAAAAAAAGAACAAACAAAACCTATGTGTCATATGGGACACTATAAAGCAAACAAATATACACATCTGGGATGTTCAAGAAGGTGAAGAGACCAAAGGCATAGAAAACCTATTTAACAGAATAATAACTGAAAACTTTCTATTAAGAGATTTAGACATCCAGATATAGGAAGCTCAGAAATTCACAAATAGATACAACCCCAAAGGGTCTTCTCTATGACACATTATAACCAAACTGTCAAACATCAAAAACGAAGAGAATTCTAAAAACAAGAGCAAAGCATCTAGTCACATATAAGGGTACACCTATCAGACCAACAGCTGATTTATCACCAGAAACTTTACAGACAAGGAGAGATTGGGTTGATATATTCAAAGTCCTGAAATAAAAGAAAAAAAAAACTTTTCAGCCAAGAATACTATAGCCAGCAAAGTTATCCTTCATAAATGAAGGAGAAGTAGTCTTTCACAAACAAGCAGAAACTGAGGGAATTCATCACCACTAGATCATTCCTACAAGAAATACTTAAGGGAGTCCCACACCTGGAAGCAAAAGGTTGATTTTTACCATCACGAAAACACATGAAAGTATAAAATCCACTGGTAGAAAAGTCACACAAATGAGGACGAGAAAGGACTCAAATGTTACCACTACCGAAAACCACCCAACTACAGTGATAAACAATGAGAGAAAGGAACAAAGGATATACAAAACAACCAGAAAACAATGAACAAAAAGACAGAAATAAGTTCTCACCATATCAATAATAACTTTGAAGGTAAAGGAATTAAATTTTCCACTTAAATGATATAGACTGAATGAATGGATGTTTTAAAACCCCAAAACCAACTATATGCTGCCTATGATAAACTCACTTTACCTGTAAAGACATATAGATTTAAGGGGTTTGAAAAAGATGTTTCATGCAGATGGAAACCAAAACTGAGCAGTAATAGCTATACTTATATAAGATAGAACAGACTTTAAGTCAAAACAGTAAAAGACACAAGGTCATGATATAATGATAAAGGAATTAGTTGAGCAAGAGAATATAACCATTCTAAATACATATGTACCCAACACCAGAGTACCCAGATATATAAAGCAAATATTATTAAATCTAAAAGGAGAGATAGGCTCCAATATAGTTGGAGACTTTAACACCTCCTGCTCTCAGGATTAGACAGATCATCTAGACAGAAAATCAAAAAGAAACATTGTATTTTAACTACACTTTAGACTAAATGGACCTAATAGACATCTATAGAACATTTTATCCAACAGCTGCAGAATACACAGTCTTCTCATCATCATGTGGAACATTCTCTAGAATAGAACAGATAATAGGCCACAAACATATCGCAACATATTTTTAAAAATCAAAATTGTAGTAAATGTTTGTTCGGACCGCAATAGAATAAAACTAGAAATCAATAACAAACTTTAGAAACTATACAAATACATGGAATTTAAACAACATGCTCCTGAATGACCACTAAATGAATGAAGATATTAAGAAGGAAGTTTAAAACTTTCCTGACACAAATGAAAATAGAAATACAATATACTAGCCAGGCACGGTGGCTCATGCCTATAGTCCAGCACTTTGGGAAGCCAAAGTAGAGGATTGCTTGAGCCTAGGAGTTTGAGATCAGTCTGGAGGTTGAGGCTGCAGTGAGCCATGTTCACGCCATTGCACTCTGGCCTGAACAACAGAGCAAGACCCTGTCTCAAAAACAAAAAAGGAAAGAAAAGAAAAGAAAGAAGGAAAGGAAGAAAGGAAGGAAGGAAGGAAGGAAGAAAGGAAAGAAAGAAAGGAAGGGAGAGAAATAGAGCATGCAAAATTAATGGGACACAGCAAAAGAAGTAGTAAGAGGGAAGTTTATCGCAGTAAACACCTATATAAATAAAGTAAAAATACTTCAAACAATCTAACAACAACCTCAAGAAACTAGAAAAGGAAGAACAAACCCAAAATTAGAAGAAGGAAAGAAATAATAAAGATCAGGGCAGAACTAAATGAAATAGAGACTAAAAAATACAAAACGTCAATAAAATGAGAAGTTGGTTCTTTGAAAAGATAAACAAAACCAATAAACTGCTAGCTAGACTAAATAAGAAAAAAAAGAAGACCCAAATAATACAGAAATGAAAAAGGAGACATAACAACTGAGACCACAGAACTAAAAGAGATCACCAGAGACTATTATAAACAACTATATGCTGATAAATTGGAAAACCTAGAGGAAATGGCTCAATTCCTGGACATTTACAACCTAATAAGATTGAATCAGGAAGAAGTTGAAAATATGAACAGACTGATAATGAGTAACAATATTGAATCAGTAATAAAAAGTCTTCCAGTCAGGCACAGTGTCTCATGCCTGTAATCCCAGCACTTTAGGAGGCTGAGTTGGAGGATCACTTGAGCCCAGGAGTTTGAGACCAGCCTGGGCAAGATAACAAGATCCTGTCTCTTAAACAAAACAAACAAACAAAAAAATTAGCCAGGCATGGTGGCGTGTGCCTGTGGTCCCAACTACTTAGGAGGCTGAAATGGGAGGATTGCTTGAGCCCAGAAGGTCAAGGCTATAGTGAGCTATGATCACACCACTGCACTCCAGCCTGGGTGACAAAATGAGACCTTGTCTCAAAAAGAAAAAAAAAAGCCTTCTAATAAAGAAAAGCCCAGGACCAGATGACTTCACTGCCAAATTCTACCAAACTTTTAAAGAGCTAACACTAGTTCTCTTCTATTCAAAAAAATTCAAGAGGAGGGAATTCTCCCTAACTCATTCTAGGAGGCAAGCGTTACCATGAGACTAAAACCAGAGAATGACACAACAAAAGAAAACTACAGGCTGATGTACCTGATGAACATAGTTGTAAAAATCCTCAACAAAACACTAGCAAACGGAATCCAACAGCACATCAAAAAGACAATATACCATGATCAAGTAGAATTTATCCCAGGGATGCAAGTGTGATTCAATATATGCAAATCAACAAATGTGCTACATCACATCAATGAAATGAAGGACAAAAGCCATATTATTATCTCAATAGATGTCAAAAAAGCATTGGATAAAATCCAACAACCCTTCATGATAAAAACTCTCAACAAACTAGGCACAGAAGGAATATACCCCAACATAAGAAAGGCCATATATGACACAGCCAACATCACACTGGATGGGGAAAGGGTAAAAGCCTTTCCTCTAAGAACTGGAACAAGAAAAGGATGCCACTTTTACTGCTTCTATTCAACATAGGACTGGAAGTCCTAGCCAAAGCAATCAACCAAAAGAAAGAAATAAAAGGCATTCAAATTGGAAAAGAAGTGAAATTGCTTGTCTTTGCAGATAACATGATCTTATATTTAGAAAAACCTAAAGACTCAACCAAAAAAACTCTTAGATCTGATAAACAAATTCTGTAAAGTTGCAGGCAGGATATAAAAATCAATATACAAAAATCAGTAGCATTTCTATACACCAATAGTGAAATACCTTAAAAAGAAATCTTGAAGACAATACCATTTACCATAGCTACAAATAAAATAAAACACCTAGGAATGTTTTAACCAAGGAGGTGAAAAACCTCTACAAGGAAAACTACGAAACACTGATGAAAGAAGTTGAAGAGGACACAAAGAAATGGAAAGACATCCCATGCTTATAGATTGGAAGAATAAAAATTGTTAAAATGATCATACCATCCATAGCAATTTACAGATTCAGTGCAATCTCTCTCAAAATATCAGTGTCATTTTTTACAGAAAGAGAAAAAACAATCCTAAAATCACATGAAACTAAGAAAGAGTCCAAATAGCCAAAGCAATCCTGAGCAAAGAGAACAAACCAGGAGAGACATTACACTACCTGACTTCAAAATATATTACAAGGCTGTAGTAACCAAACAGCATGGTATTTCTATAAAAACAGACACATAGACCAATGGAACCGGATAGAGAATACAGAAATAAATCCGTGTATTTACAGCCAACTGATTTTCAACAAAGATGCCAACAATATACACTGAAAAATGGACACCTTCTTCAGTAAATGGTGCTGGGAAAACTGGATATCCATATGCAGAAGGATGAAACTAGACCCTGGATTAAAGAGCTAAATGTAAGACCCAAAATTACAAAACTACTTGAAGAAAACATAGGGGAAACACTACAAGATATTTGTCTAGGCAAAATTTTTATGGCTAAGACCTCAAAAGCACAGGCAACAAAAACAAAAGTAGACAAATGGGATTATATTATATTAAACTGAAAAGCTTCTACATAGCAAAGGAAACAGTCAACAAAGTGAAAAGACAGCCTGTTGAATGGGAGAAAATATTTGCAAACTATTAATCTAACAAGGGACTAGGATCCAGAATATTCAAGGAACTCAACAGCAAAAAACCAAACAAACAAAGACACTAATAATCCCATTAGAAAGTGAGCAAGGGACATGATTAGACATTTCTTAAAAGAAGACATACATATAGAGTAATTGGCACCCTTGCAAAAACATTAAAAAGTATAGAAGACATATAAATGGCCAAAAGGTATATGAAAAAAATAGTCAATATCATTGTCATCAGGGAAATGCAAATCAAAACTACAATGATAAATCGTCTCACCCGAGGTTAAATAGCTTTTATCAAAAAGATAGGGAATAATGAATGCTGGCGAGGATGCAGAGAAAGCGGAATCCTCATACACTATTGGTGGAAATGTAAATTAGTACAGCCATTATGGAAAATAATATGGAGATTTCTCAGAAAACTAAGAATAGGCCTACTATATGATCCAGCAAACCCTCTTCTGGGTATTTATCCAAAAGTAAGAAAATCATTATATCAAAATGATACCTGCACCCCCATGTTTACTGAAGCATTATTCACAAGAGCAAAGCTTTGGAATCAACCTAATTGTCCATCACAGATGACTAGATAAAGAAAATATGGTATATATACACAATGGGATACTTGGCCATTCAAAAAAGAATAATGTAACTACCCAATGGGTTCTTCTTGCCTGCTGCCCAGGTACAGCCAATTTGTCAAGACAAGGAAATTGCAACAGAGAAAGAGTTTAGTGCACCTCCTGGGCTCAAGCAGTCCTCTGACCTCAGCCTCCCAAAGTACTGGGATTACAGGCATGAGCCACCGTGCCCAACTGGTAATGGTGCTTTTTTTGCCAACTCATTAGCAGGTAAAGGAGATATATCATCAGCACAGATTTGCAATTTTTGTGATCATAAGGCTTAAGATAATTAAAACAAAATCACAGATTAAAAATAATATTATAACATCTAATTTGTGGTATTAGAAAAAGAACTAAAATGCTAAGTAACAATAGTATATAGCTGAGGAGGGAGGAGTAAATTAGTTACAGGAGTCTAAAGTCTCAGAAGGTGGGGCGGGACTGTCAATTAGTCCAATCATTGTGGAAAACAGTGTGGCGATTCCTCAAAGAACTAAAACAGAACTACCATTTGGCCTAGCAATCCCACTACTGGATATATACCCAAAGGAATATAAATCATTCTGCCATAAAGACACATGCACATGTATGTTCATTGCAGCACTGTTCACAATAGAAAAGCCATGGAATCAACCTAAATCCCCATCAGCAGAGGACTGGATAAAGAAAATATGGTACATATACATCATGGAATACTGTGCAGCCATAAAAAAGAATGACATCATGTCCTTTGCAGGAACATGGATGGAGCTGGGGAACATTATCCTTAGCAAACTAATGCAGGAACAGAAAACCAAATACCACATATTCTCACCTATAAGTGGGAGGTAAGTAATGAGAACACATGGACAGAAAGAGAGGAAGAGCGGACAGTGGGGCCTACTTGAGGGAGGAGGGTGGGAGAAAGGAGAAGTTCAGGAAAACAAAACAAAAAAAAACTGAGTGTAGTACCCAGGCGACAAAATCGTCTGTACACCAAACCCGAGTCACAAGTTTATCTATATACCAAACCCGCCTGTGTTCTCCTGAACCAAAAAATAAAAGTTAAAATATTTTTAAATTACATATATAATTGTGATTTAATTATAATTTTAGGCCAGGCATGGTGGCTCATGCCTGTAATCCCAGCACTTTGGGAGGCTGAGGCAGGCAGATTACCTGAGCTCAGGAGTTCAAGAACAGCCTGGGCAACATGGCAAAACCCTGTTTCTAATAAAAAATACAAAAAAAATCAGCTAGGCCTGGTGGCATGTGCCTGTAGTCCCAGCTACTCAGGAGGCTGAGGCATGAGAATTGCTTGAACCCGGGAGGCAGAGGTTACAATGAGTTGAGATCACGCCACTCACTGCACTCTAGCCGGGGTGACAGAGCGAGACTGTTCCCCCCCACAAAAAAATCATAATTTTAAAGATATAAAGTCTAATCTTTAATATATCTTTATATATATTTAATATATCTTTATATATAAAATTACATATATAGTCTAAATATATAGTCTAAAACTATAGTCTAAATATATATATTTAG
>NW_016820683.1:769117-779209 GCF_001698545.2 Rhinopithecus bieti | reverse complement strand
ATATATTTAGACTACATATAGTCTATAGTCTAAAACTATATACATAGTCTATATATACAGTCTAAAGATATTAGACTTTATATCTTTAAAATTATATATATAAAAAATATATAACTTTAGACTCTACCAGACTATCTATATGTATTAGGATATTAAAATGGGATTCTTTTTCTCTTTTGCTGTGGGTACTACTAACAAAATATGTATCAGATATCAAATCCACACGTGGAGATTTTTAAAGGAAATAGATGAAAACCTGCCCCATGATTATTGAGCCCTGCCCTCACCACATGCACACATTCTCACCCAACCACTCATACAGTTTGAAAATATTATAAAGGGACAGTGTGGTGGAAGAGGGAGAATCTAGTGCGAGGAGGCAGGTGATGAGATTTCTTAGGAAGGAGCTACTACCATGCTGTGAGTCTTCACTCAACTCCCTTGTGGGGAAGCAGTGGGAAGACTGCTACTCGCTAGGTTGCTACCCAACCCTAGTGAGAGAGGCTTTGAAATAAGTTCCCTGGAATGGAGACACCAATAACTAGTGCCTGACTCATGCCTGGGAGTGTAGTCAGGGTCTGATTCTAGCCTGAGAAGCAGACGATCTGACCAGTAGCTCTTTGATGATGAAGCCACAGAGGCCTGGTCAGTTGGGACTGGCCTGTGCCCCAAGTTGGTCAAAGCAAGGGCTGTGCAGATGTGGGGTATGTAGGAGCGAACTGTCATGGTTATCACAGGGGCTTGTCCAGTAGGGCTGCCTGGAGGGCAGAAAGACCTCAGCAGAAAGACATGAGAGGTCTGAGAGGAAGGTGTCAAAAATAGCCACCTGGAATAGAGGTGCATCCAGCCCAAACCTCAGAGTCATCCCTGACTCAATTATTTCTCTCCTATCAGCTCTACCTTCAAAACATGTCTAGAATCAGATCACCTCCATTGCAGTCACCTTGGTTCTGTTCACCATTGTTGCCTCCATGAATTATTGCAGCAGCCTCCTAACTTGTGACCCTGCTTCTCCATGCGCTCCATGGAGCCCTCTTTACATAAAAGCCAAAGTGATTTTATGAAAAAGAAGACATACCATGTCATTCCTTTGCTTAAACAGCTCCCAGGGACTTCTCATCTCACACAAGGACATCTTTGATCTGACTCTCAGCTGTCTTTCTGACTTCCTCTCCCACCCCTTCTCCTTCTGCACATTTAGCCACAGCCATCTTAGGCCCACTGGGGTTCCTGGAACGTGTCCAGTCCCCTCCTGCTTGTGGGTCTCTGCAGTGACTCTTCCCTCCAACTAGAACACTGCCCTCCATTGGTCCACATGATTTTCTCTCTCACCTCCTTTAGTTTACTGCTCCAATGTCATCTTCACAGTGAGGCCTCCTATCACCCTATATAAAACAGTCACACTGCCCCACCGCTTCCCCACCAGCCTGCTCATTCCCCAGCTTTCCTTATGCCCCTTGGCTGCTTTGTTTTCCTCCATGAAACTTGTCACCGCCTAACTTCTTTTATATAAATACTTGTTCAGTTGTTCACATGTGTTCTTCTCCCACTGTAATGTAAGCTTTAAGAGGGCAAAGACTTTGTCTTTTTGTCCACTGTTGCATGTTTAGTACCTAGAGTAATAGTACCTAGAATTAGTACCCAGAATAATTTAGTACCTAAACTAATATGACAAACTGCCTAATAAATATCTTTTGAATGAATGAATGTAAAAAATGAAGGGTGAAGAGGAAAGAGAGGAATCAATGTTAAATGCCACAGAGATGTCTTACTGGACATTTCCCATTGGAGTTACCAGTTAAAACATCAGTGATAGCCTAACAGAGGGCAACTTCAGTTGAAAGGTGAGAATGGAAGCCAGATTATAGTGTTTTGAGGAGTTAAGGAAGAAAACAATAATTCAATTGAGAAATTTTTTTTAGTGTATTTGGTGAGGGGAGCAAGAGAAAGATGAAACACAATAATGAAAAGGGCCTATGTATTTAAAATGGAAGAGATAAAAATAGAACTACCATGTGATCCAGCAATCCCACTTCTGTGTATATATCCAAAGGCATTGAAATCAGTATGTTGAAGAGATACCTGCACTCTTGTGTCCATTGCAACATTATTCACAGTAGTGAAGATATGGAACCAGTCTAGCTGTCCATCAGTGGATGAATAGATAAAGAAAATGTGATACATACATACACAAGCATGCCTTGGATATACTGTGAGTTCTGTTGCAGACCACCACAATAAAGCCAACATCACAATAAAGCGTCACACGTATTTTCTGGTTTTCCAGTGCATATAGAAGTTATGTTTACACTGTACTGCAGTCTACTAATGTGCAGTAGCATATGTAAAACACAATGTACACACCTTAATTAAAAAACACTTTGTTGCCAAAAAGAGCTAACAATCATTGGAACCCTCAGTGAGTTGTAATCTCTTTGCTAGTGGAGGGTCTTTCCTCCATGTTGATGTGGCTGATGGATCAGGGTATTGATTGCTGAAGGTTGGGGGTAGGGACTGTGGCAATTAAAAACACGAGACGATGAAGTTTGCCAGGTCATTTGACTCTTCCTTTCACAAAAGATTTCTCTGTAGTATGCAGTGCTGTTTGGTTGCGTTTTACCCACAGTAGAACTTCTTTCAGAATTGGGGTCAATCTTCTCAAACCCGGACAGTACTGTATCAACTAAATTTATGTAATATTCTGAGTTCCTTGATGACATTGCAACAATGTTCACAGCATCTTCACTAGTAAATTCCATCTCAAAAACCACTTTCTTTGCTCATCCGTAAGAAGCAACTCCTTATTTGCTCAAGTTTGATCATGAGATTGCAGCAATCCAGTCACATCTTCAGGCTCCACTTTTAATTCTAGTTCTCTTGCTGTTTCCACCACATCTGCAATTTCTTCCTCCACTGAAGTCTTGAACCTCTCAAAGTCATCCATGAGAGCTGGAATCCACTTCTTCCAAACTCCTGTTAATATTGATAATTTGATCTCATATGAATCACAGATGTTCTTAATGACATCTAGAATGGTGAATCCTTTTCAGAAGGTTTTTAATTTACTTTGCCCAGATCCATCAGAGGAGTCACTGCCTATGGCAGCTATAGCCTTACAAAATATATCTCTTAAATAATAAGACTTGAAAGTCAAAATGACTTTTTGATCCATGGGCTGAAGAATAAACACTGTGTGTTAGCAGGCATGAAAACAACATTAATCTCCTTGTACATCTCCATCAGAGCTCTTGGGTGACCAGGTGCATGTCAATGAGCAGTAATATTTTTGAAAGGAATCTTAAGGGCCTCAGGATTTTTTGAATGGGAAAGGAGCAATTGGCTTCCACTTAAAAGTTACCAGTTGCATCTTTTTCCAACAAAAGGCTGTTTCATCTACATTGAAAATCTGTTGTTTAGCCACCATCATCAGTTATCTAATCTTCTGGATACCTTGCTACAGTTTCTGTATCAGCACTTGTTGCTTTACCTTGCATTTTTATGTTAGGGAGATGGTTTCTTTCCTTAAACCTCATGAACCAATTTCTGCTAGCTTCAGACTTTTCTTCTGCAGTTTCCACATCTCTCTCAGCCTTCATAGAATTAAAGAGAGCTAGGGCCTTGCTCTAGATTAGGCTTCGACTTAAGGGAATGTTGGAGCTGGTTTGATCTATCCAGACCACTCAAACTTTTTCCATATCAACAATAAGGCTGTTTCACTTTCTTATTATTCTTGTGTTTTCTAGAGTAGCACTTTTAATTTCCTTCAGGAACTTTTCTTTTGCATTGACAACTTGTCTAAGTGTTAGGTACAAGAGGCCTAGCTTTTGGCCTATCTCAGCCTTCGATATGCCTTCCTCACTCAGCTTAATTGTTTTTCTCTTTTAATTTAACCTAAGAAACACATGACTCTTCCTTTCACTTGAATACTTAGAGACCATTGTAGGATTATTAATTGGCTGAATTTCAATACTGTTGTGTCTCAGGGAATAGGGAGGCTGGAGGAGAGGGAGAGAGAGATGAGGGATGGCTGGTCGGTGGAAACATCAGAACACGCGCAGCATTTATTGATGAAGTTCACCATCTTATATGGGAGAGATTCATGGCACCCCAAAATGGTTACCGTAGAAAAATCTAAGGAATCTAAGGTCACTGATCACACATCACCACAACAGATACTATAATAGTGGAAAAGTTTGAAATGTGAGAATTACCAAAATGTGACACAGAGACATGACGTGACAAACTGTTGGAAAAATGGCACTGACAGACTTGCTAGATTCAGGGTTGCCGCAGACCTTCAGTTTATTTTTTGAAAAACCATAATATCTGTGAAACACAATAAAATGAGGTATGCATGTGTGTGTGCGCATACACGTGTGTAATGAAATACTATTCAGTCTTTTTTAAAAAAATAAAAATAAATCCTGTCATTTGTGACAACATGAATAAACCTGGAAGACATTATGCTAAGTGAAATAAGCCAGGCACAGAAAGACAAATAGTGCATGATCTAACTTGTGTTTGGAACCTAAAATAGTCGAGCTCACAGAAGCAGAGTAGCGTGGTGCTTGCCAGGGGCTGGGTGGTGAGGGGATTGGAGAAATGTTGGTTAAAGGGTATAAAGTTTCACTTCGGATGAATGCATCCTGGAGATCCATTGTAGAGCTGAACTGAAAGATAGGTGCAAAGAAATTATTCAAAAATATAGCACAGAGATCAAAGAGAGAGGAAATATGGAAGTCAGATTAAGAGAAATGCTGATGGAATGAGGTCTAACATCACATCTAATCAGAGTTCCAGCCCTCCTTCAAGTCTGAATACCTGCCCCATTCCACATCAGCCACTCTGTACTTGAAAGTAAAACTGTATTGTAATACTTGAAAATTGCTAAGAGGGTAGATCTTAAATGTTCACCAAAAATGGTAAGTATTTGAGGTGGTAGATATTCGTTAGCTTGATTTAGTCTCTTCACAATGTATGATCAAAACACCACATTGTACACTGTAAATATATATAATTTGTATCATGTACCTTAATAAAGATGGGAAGAAATAAAATGGAAGAGACTGAGCACCTCTGTGAGCTAGGGGGAGAAAGCTAATGAGAAACAGTTGAAGACAGGGAGTAGAACGGACTTGAGTGGGTGTTTCTGTGACAGATGGCAGGACAGACCTGGATAGAAAGGAGGTTTCTGAACCTCAGGTCTGAAGGGAAGGAATACTGTGGGCGTGGTTCAGTTTATAGGCAGGAGGATCAGAAGCTGAAGTGGATCACTTTAAAAGTCTCTCTTTTCTTGATGAATAGGAAAGATGGTCGTCTACTAAAAGTGAAGAGGGAAAGGTCAAGTTGACAAAAGTACTTGAGACGAGCAGAGAGGGTGTGGAATTGTCTTTGAGAGAAATCAAAGAGCCAAGGCTGAGCTAAAGGATTTATGGGCACTTCTGAGGCTCCAGATGACTTAGGTACTATGAAATGACGTTGTGAATTTCCTCCATCACTGGTCAGTCACCCAGTCCCAAGGTGCTAGATGTGAAGATTAAAAATTGGGGAGGGGGTCGGAAGAAGTTGAACAAGTTGAACCAGGCTTGGATGTCTCACATTTGGGGACTGGGAAGTTAAGGGGCTTTCCCAGGTACCCTAAAGAACTCTCACATTTAACCTATGAGAAGGCCAGCATTTGGACCCGCTATACAGATGGCATGGATGGCCACAGTAGCCAAAGAGGCAGCAACAACTGACACAAAGGTGACTACAACCATGGCCAGATGAGAAAGAGAGATAGTTGTCTCTTTTACTCTCCACCCTCTGTTCCAACACCCTAGAAGAGCTGAGCTCAGAGGGCATGGGGGAAGATCAAAGCAGATCAAAGCCGACTTCCAGATAAGAAAAGGGGAAGAAATAAAACAGCAGCCCAAGATGAGAGAGCAGCCAGGGTGAAATCACAGAGACGAGATGGCACCGGTTATGTCGGGGAACCTTTCAAACACAGAGTGGCTGACAGGGCTGGAACTCTGATTAGATGTGATGTGAGACCTCACTCCATCAGCATTTCTCTTAATCCAACTTCCATATTTTCTATCTCTTTGAGCTCTGTGCTGTATTTTTGAATGATTTCTTTGCACCTATCTTTCAGTTCACAATTTCCTCTTCAACTGGGGTTAATCTGCTGTTTTAATCCACCACTTTATTTTATTTTTTAATTGATATATAATAAATATACATAGTTTCAAGGCACATATGATAAGTTGATACATTTATATAATTTGTAAAAATCAAATCAGTGTACTTGGGATATCCATCACCTCAAATACTTGTCTTTTATGCTAGAACCATTTGAATTCTTCTCTTCTCTTCTAGATATTTTGAAATATACAATAGATTATTGTAAACTATGGTCACTCTACTGATCTATCTAACATGAGGTCTTATTTATTCTATCAAACTGTACATATTTGTGCCCATTAATCAACTTCCCTGCATCCCCCCTCCACCCTTTCCAGCCCCTGGTAACTTCCACTCTACTCTCCATTTTCATGGATCCAATTTTTTAGTTCCCACATATGAATGAGAACATGAGATATCTGTGTTTCTGTGCCTGGTTTATTTGATATAAAATAATGACCTACAGTTCCATCCATGTTGCTGCAAATGACAAGATTTCATTCTCTTTTATGGCTGAATATTCTTGTGTGTGTGTGTGTGTAGAGAGAGAGAGAGAGAGAGAGAGAGAGAGAGAGCGCACATTTTCTTTATTCATTCATCATTGGTGAGCACTTAGGTTGATTCTATATGTTGGCTGTTGTGAACAGTGCTGCAATAAACATGGGCATGCAAATATCTTTTTGATGTATTGATTTCCTTTCGTTTATATACTCAGTAGTAGAATTGCTGGATCTATGGTAGATCTATTTTTAATTTGTTGAGGAACCTCCATACTGTTCTCCATAGTGGCAGTGCTGTTTTTACATTCCCACCAACAGTATATGACAGTTACCCTTTCTCCACATTCTCACCAGCATTCGTTATTGCCCGTCTTTTGGAATAAAAGCCATCTTAACTGGAGTGAGACGATATCTCACTGAGGTTTTGATTTACATTTCTCAGGTGTTTAGTGATGTTGAGCATTTTTTTCATGTACCTGTTGGCCATTTATATGTCTTCTTTTGAGAAATGTTTATTCAGATATTTTGCCCATTATTAATCATATCTATTTTTGCTAATGACTTGTTTGAGCTCCTAATATAATCTGATTATTAATCCCTTGTCAGGTGGGTAGTTTGCAAATATTTTGTCCCATTCTGTGGGTTGCCTTTTCACTTTGTTGACTGTTTCCTTTCCTGTGCAGAAGCTTTTTAGCTTGATGTAATCCCGTTTGTTTAAATTTGCTTTGGTTGCCTGAGCTTTTGTGGTCTTAACACAAAAAAATCTTTGCCCAGGCCCATGTCCTAGAGTGTTTCCCCAGTGTTTTCCTCAGTAGTTTCATAGTTTCAGGTCTTAGACTTAAGTCGTTAATCCGTTTTCATTTGGTTTTTGTGTGTGGTGAGAGATAGGGATCTAATTTCATTCTTTTCCTATAGTTATCCAGTTTGGCCAGCACCACTTATTGAAGAGACTGTCTTTTCTTCATTGTGTGTTCTTGGCACCTTTTACAGTCAAAGATGAGTTGGCTGTAAATGTATGGATTTATATCTGGGTTCTCTGTTCTGTTCCATTGGTCTGTGCACCATTTTTTAATTCACGCTGATTTGGTTAATCTAGTTTTGTAGTAAATTTTAAAGTGAGGTAGTGTGATGCCTTCAGCTTTATTCTTTTTTTCTCAGGACTTCTTTGGCTATTCAGGGTCTCTTGTAATTCCATATAAGTTTTAGGATTGTTTTTTCTACTTCTCTGAAGAATGTCATTGATATTTTGATAGGGATTGCATTGAATCCATAAATTGCTTTTGTTACTATTGTCATTGAGCATTGAAAATCTTTTCAATTTTTTAGGTCCTCTTCAATTTCTTTCATCAGTGTTTTGTGGTTTTTCTTGTATAAATCTTTCACTTTTCGGTTAAATTTATTCCTAGGTATGCTGTATTTCTTGTAGCTATTGTAAATGGGATTGCTTTTATGATTTCTTTTTCAGATTATTCATTGTTGGCATATATAAGTGCTACTGAATTTTTTATGTTTATTTTGCATCCTCCAGCTTTACTAAATTTGTTAATCAGTTCTAACAAATATTTTGTGGAATATTTGTTTTTTTCTAAGTATAAGAGCATGTCATCTGCAAACAAGGCTAATTTGACTTCTTTCATTCCTATTTGGATGCCCTTTATTTCTTCTGTTGCCTAATTGCTCTGGCCAGGACTTCCAATACTATATTGAATAAAAGTGGTGAAAGCAGTCATTCTTATCTTTTTCCAGATCTTAGAGGTAAGGCCTTCAATTTTTCCCTGTTCAGTACCATGTTAGCTGTGGGTTTGTCATATATGGCCTTTATTATGTTGAGGTATGTTCCAAGGATGTTCAATGTTACTGAATACTTTTTCTGCATCTATTGATTGAAATAATCTTATGGTTTTTGTTCTTGGTCTGTTGATGTGATGCATCATGTTTATTGATTTGTGTATGTTGAATCATCCTCACATCACTGAGATGAACCTCACTTATCATGGTGAATGATCTTTTTAATGTGTTGTTGAATTGGGTTTGTTAGTATTTTGTTAAGAATTTTTGTATCTATATTCGTTAGTGATATTTGCCTGTAGTTTTCCTTTCTGTTGTGTCCTTGTCTGGTTTTGGTATCAGGGTAATGCTGGCCTCATAGAATGAATTGGGAAGTATTCTCTCCTCTTCAATTTTTTTGAAGAGTTTGAGTAGAGTTGCTATTAGTTCTTTTTTAAATGTTTGGTGGAACTCAGCAGTGAAGCCATCAGGTCCTGGGCTTTTCTTTGATGGGAGATTCTTATTGCGGCTTTGATCTTGTTACTGGTTCTTTTTTTGAGACAGAGTCTTTCTCTGTTGCCAGGCTGGAGTGCGGTGGCACAATCTCAGCCCATTGCAACCTTTACCTCCCAGGTTTAAGTGTTTCTTGTGCCTCAACCTCCCGAGTAGCTGGGTTTACAGGCATGCACCACCACACCTAGATAATTTTTGTATTTTTCGTTGAGACAGGGTTTCACCATGTTGACCAGACTGGTCTTGAACTCCTGGCCTCAAGCGATCCTCTCACTGCAGCCTCCCAAAGTGCTGGGATTACAGGCGTGAGCCACTGTGCCCGGCTTAATATTTGCGTTTTATACTTGGGAGCTCCAGTGTTATAATTGTTATATCCTCTTGCTGAATTGACTCCTTTGATCATTGTATAGTGACTGTCTTTGTCTCTTCTTCAGACTTGGGTTTGTAGTCTGTTTTATCTGATATAAGTATAGCTACTCCTACTCTTTTTTGGTTTCCAGTTACATGGAATATCTTTTTATACCCCTGCACTTTTGGTCTATGTGTGTCTTTACAGGTGAAGTAGGTTTCCTGTAGGCAACATATAGTTGGGTTTATTTCTTTATCCATTCAGCTACTCTGTGCCTTTTAATTGGAGAATTGAGTCCACAGTATTTTTTTTTTTTTTTTTTTTTTTTTTTTGAGATGAGTCTTGCTCTTTCACCCAGGCTGGACTGCAGTGGCATGATCTTGGCTCTCTGCAGCCTCTGCCTCCCAGGTTCAAGTGATTCTCCTGCCTCGGCCTCCTGGTTAGATGGGACTACAGGTGCATGCCATGACACCCAGCTAATCTTTTTTGTATTTTTAGTAGAGAGAAGGTTTCACTATGTTGGCCAGGCTGGGTGACGTCAAGTGATCCACCTGCCTTGGCCTCCCAAAGTCCTGGAGTTACAAGCCTGAGCCACCACACACAGCCCCCACAGTATTATTGTTAAGTAAGGACTTATTACTTCTGTTTTGTTGCTTGCTTTCTGGTTCTTTTGTAACTTCTTTCTGTCTTCCTTTGTGGTTAAGTGATTTTCTCTGGTAGTATGTATTAATTAATTGCTTTTCATTTTAAGTGAATCTATACCACAAGGCTTACCAAAAAAAAAAAAAAAAAAAAAAAAAA
>NW_016820683.1:757082-768840 GCF_001698545.2 Rhinopithecus bieti | reverse complement strand
AAAAAAAAAAAAAAAAAAAAAAAAAAAAAACCCATCTTATAACAAGTTATTTTAAAGAGATGACAACTTATTTTAGATCACAAAGAAAATAACAGAAACAAAGAAAAAATGAAAAAAAAAAAAACCTTCTATGCTTTAACTTTATCCCCTTCACGTTTTGACTTTTGTTTGTGTCAATTTACATATTTTATATTACCCATCTCTTAGCAGGCAGCAATAGCTATTATTGTCTTTGATAGATTTGTCTTTGGGGATTCATACTAGAGTTAGAAGTGGATTTCACAACACAGTTACAGCATTAGAGTATTCTGGCTTGTCCATGTACTTAATTTTGCCAGTGGGTTTTATACCTTCCAATTTCTTTTTTTTTTTTTTTTTTTTCTTTCATGTGACTGTCTTTTTTCTTTCAAACTAAATAACTCCCTTTAGCATTTCTTATAAGACAGGTCTGGTGGTAGTGAATTCTCCCAGCTCTTGTTCACCAATTTATTTTAAAATTTCAGTTGTTATTTTTCATTTTTAGAAGTTCTATTTGGATCTTTGTTAAATCTGCTTGGTTTTGTTTTTTTTGGTTTTGGTTTTGGTTTCTTTTTGAGACAGTCTTGCTCTGTCGCCCAGGCTGGAGTGCAGTGGCGTGATCCTGGCTCACTGCAACCTCCACCTCCTGGGTTCAAGCAATTCTCCTGCCTCAGCTTCCTGAGTAGCTGGGATTACAGGCATGCGCCACCATGCCTGGCCAATTTTTGTATTTTTGGTAGAGATGGGGTTTCACCATGTTGACCAGGCTGGTCTTGAACTCCTGACCTCATGATCCACCTGCCTCAGCCTCCCAAAGTGTTAGGATTACAGGCATAAGCCACCACACCTGGCCTGCTTTTATAATCTCTTACACCTTGCACATCTTTCAGAAATACTTTTTTTCTCTAACCACATTAAGTATATCTGTAGTTGTTTTATCTTCTGTGCTTAATAAGTTTAAGGTTTAAAGGCTTCACTGGCCTAATTATTCTGGCTTTTGTATTCTTGGGCACGTTTGTAGTACATGATCTGTCCTCAAAAATATTTGTTGCATGAATGAAGATATGTGGAAGGCATGGGAATAAAAAGAGTAACAGGAACATTAGCAGATAAATTATAGTATAGTCCTATAAGTCATATTATAAAAAATATAAGCAAAGAACGTTAAGAACAAGGACCATACAACTGCCTCTGTCTAGAAGAAGAGAAATGGTATTTGCCATCTTAGGTATTCAGTAAGGTGTTTCAAAAGGGGCATGTTCTCTGGTATACTGTAATGTTTAAAGTTTTAATAGGTGTCTTTTTTGCTTATTTTGAATAATAGAACATTTATGTTTCACAAGAAATAATACTTCATCTGAATTTATGATCTAAGTGATATTTAAAGGCTTGTTTCAGTGTTGCAGACAGACCTGATTTTTACTCTGTGTCGAAGTTTAAAAGTGTATTAGTGGCCTGTATATCTAATAGGGAATATGTCTGAGAGTTGTAGTTCTTCATATCACTGTCATATTTACATAGTATACCAGTTCTCTTGATCTCAATACCCCCCTTCCGAGAACTGGCAGGTTCAAGAGAATGCATTGTGCTTGCAGATCATAAATACAGGAGTATCAATGGGGAAGGGAGAGCACCTGGTTTGTTGACATTCCCATCCACTTCCAGTTAGGGCCATGGCAGGAACTTCCTGTAATCCCCCTTCTTCAGACTGTTTCGTGATACCAATAACCATGACTAAATAGAGTTTGCTGTGTGCCAGGCACCTTTTCAAGCATCTCATATATTTAATTCACGTCAGAATTAAACCTCTGACCCAATTTAGCTTAAATTTTTACTCTTCTATAATCACCTGTAGGGTTTTATTGTCATTTTAAGGGTTGGCCTGATGGCCATATACTCTTGTGCCCTCAGGCACCTGCTCATCTTGTTCAGTCTGGCATGCTTTATAGAGCAGGGAAACCATCCACATGCCAGAGACCAGGCTCCGTTGAAACTCTCGCTAGCAGAAACACAGGAAACGTCACAATAGATAAAGATCACCAGCTTCACAAAGATATTTTCAGCTTTCATTTTTATAACTATAATCTATTGAGAGAAATTATGGTTTTTGTAATTGGTGGAACCTTAACTATGGTTTAAAATTTAATGAGCATCCTCTACCTGTTTTATAATCCATTCATTATAATCCATTTTAATGGCATGAAAGTCTTTAGCTGACCACTTAATTTTTTTAAAAAGCACCTTTATAGAAGAAGCAAGTTACATGAAAAAAAGCACCTTTACATCTGTCCAGATCTGTATTTGTCCATGAGAAATTAAGCCATTATTTCAAGTTTATATTGAAGTGGTAGTACGTGATGCTTGCCATATTTCATGCCTGTGTTTTAAAACTATGTTTTCTTAATACTTAAGTATAATATACACTACAATTATATGTAATGATATATAAAATTCTCAGGACCTACACTGTGTACACACACATACACACAATCATAGGGAGATTATAGCTATTCTAACTTCTTATGATTATTTAGGTTTTATGCATGTACTGTAAGAAAAAATATATTAAAATTTTCATGTCAAGCATGTTATTTAAGTTGCACATTCAATATTCATTTTAACTTAGTGGTTTGTCTTTTAAACCAATAAATGTAATAAGCAATTTAAATCACTCCTCTATATTAATAATTTATAACTGTGGCCTCTTAGCAAAATGGCCTTATTATTACCTTCAGGTCCTATTTCCTCTGTTGACTTAATTACTAAAGTAGAAGCTCCTTCAGTTACACATTTTTAAACTACAGAAAGACATATTTTGGCATCCATCTTTTGTCCTGCTTGCCAGCTCTCTGCTTTGTAGCTGTAATTGGATAGTATGTATCAGAACAAGGGCAAGATCATAGCAATAACTCTGTTGGAATATAACCCCACTACTAGATTCACAATAATGAATACAAAATAATATACACTGATTGTAACACCTGAAAGAATGCAATGGGATTATTGCAAAATGAAAAAGAGGTAGCAGGGTGGAATGTTCCTATCTGCACACAAAATCTCTTAACTCAGAAGCAAATCTGAAGTTCTCTTTCAACAGATTTCATCGTCATCTGCAAACTGGCAAAAGTATTCTTAGTTACTTTAACAGCTTAGCTATTCTCTTTTGTCCTTCGGCTCAAAGCATGGAGGTGTTTTGTCGTTTTTTCCTACTTCAGTCATTTTCATGATAGTCTGTATTTAAATTTGCAGCCTGATGTCTTACATAGGGAATAAACTAAAGGATACCTAAAAGATAACTGTCAAGAATAATCAAGCCAGCTTTAATGAGAGTCATGTGTCAAAGTCCCATTTTGCATCAGTCAGGTATATTGGCAGGTATAAAAGCACTGTATGATAAAGAATACTGGGTATAGTCTCGTAATTCAATACTGGGCTTCCTGTCTAGGAGTCAGCTGGATAGATCCTCGAGAACAAAGCTCTTTGACATTCAGGTTCAAATGGAAAGAAAATGAGAAGGCAGATAAAGCAAGCCAAGCACATTAATTCACCTGTACTCTTCTGTCTTTTCAGTGGAATTCAGAGAAATTCTCTCCCAGCAAATGTTGGAAAGACCTCATGAAACAGTCGGTTTAGTGTTTACAGAGTATACATTTACATGTTTGTGTTCAAACATACAAAGACAGTATTCAGCTGGGTATGGTGGCTCATGCCGGTAATCCCAGCACTTTTGAAGGCTGAGGCGGGTAGATCACTTGAGCCCAGGAGTTCGAGACTACCTGGGCAACATAGCAAGACCTCGTCTCTACAACTAATTAAAAAAAAATTAAACAGATGTGGTGGCATGTGCCTGTGGTCCTCAGCTACTTGGGAGGCTGAGATGGGAGCCTGGCCAGGCTGCAGTAAGCCATGATCGCACCACTGCACTCCAGCCTGGGTAACAGAATGAGACCCTGCCCCCAACCCCTTAAAAAGAAAAAAAAAAGACAGTATTCATTGCAGTTCTCCATCAAATCTCCTCAAGTTCTTGTGGACTTCAGAAAAGTTTCCACAAATGCTGCATTATATATATTCAAGAAAGCATCTACCCAAAGCTGTCTTCCTGGGAGAAGGCAAGCAGCACAGATACACAGGCCAGCTGTGTGCTGACTCAACTCCATTTCCATTCCCATGGTCCTGCACCTCCAGGAGCAGCACCAGGGACAAATGGAGTGAGCCCAAGGGGAAACTGAGTCGCTTTATGGTTATGAACACGTACATATCAAGCTGTTAGAATTGTTAGTAAAGAAAAAACCTGGTGCAGCTGGTTCTCCCATACTTCTCTATTCCTTCTTTTATTCCCCTAGTAAATAACATTGATTTGGGATTTGGGAATCTGGGCTTAGAGTTCTAGTTCTGCTCTTTAATCATTGTGTGATCCTGAGCAAGTCACTTGATCTCTGGGATCAAAGGGACTAAGTAAAGACCTCTCCTTTCTCTATAGTTGAATCTCTTTTAATGACCAAATCATCCAGCTTATGATTCATTGAACACACACTTATCAAGTGACTACAGGTATACTCTGCTAGTTGCCTGTGGGTTGAACAAGTTGAATAGGATCTGTGACCTGAGGGGTTTGCAGTACCCTATAGGTGATGGCTCTATAAACATATAAGAAGTTATAAATAATAACTTTGTTTACCCCTGTATTTCCAGAGCTTATAAGTGTCTAAGACGTCCTTGTACTCAATAAATATTTGACAAATGAATATTTGAAATAATGAAATCAATGGAAAATGTGAGTATTCACACTGTACTATGTAATAGCAGAGAAAATGGATTCATTTTAACTTGAAGGATAGAAGATTTCACTAAGGAGGTAGTGTTTGCATGAGGCCTTGAAGAATGAAATCATTTTTGATGGAAAAGAAGGGTGAAGAAGAGGATATTCTAGGCTGAGGGAACAGCATGAGCAAAAACACAGAGGCATGGAAATGTATGTTTTTTTAAGGGACATGAATCTGGAAGCTGAAAATCAGTTCGATATAAAGAGACAAGGAACATTTCAGGCAAAAAGATCAGCACAGGTGAAGGCTTAGTGCTGAAGGGGAGCATAGAATTTGAAGACTGAAAGAAGTATAGCTGGATCATACAGCTTTAGAATAGTAGCACAAGATGAGGCAAGAGAGGTAAATAGGGACTAATTTATGCAGAGCCTTGTAACCAATGTTAAATAATTTGAAGAAGTATTGGGGAGAAATAACATCTGATTTTCATTTTAGAAAGGTCGCTCTGACTGGGCTGTGTAGAGTGGCCTGAGGGGGCAAGCTGGAGAGACCTCTTAGAGGCTGTGGTAACAACCATAGTTCCAAGATAACCTGAGTGACTGGGAAGCTGCTGGTCATATTAACAGAGGTAAAGCAAACACCCAAGGATGAGGAGGCTGGAGGATGATAAGACTTCCCTGAACAGATAAATAGGTAGATATTTAGGGCTAAAAATCAGCAGAGGTCAGGGTTCAGGATTAAAATGTGTGAATTACTTGTCCACAGGTGACCGTCTAGATCTAGTGTAAGTATAATAATAAATGACATCACCCTGAGAGATTGTAGAGGCAGAAGAGGAAAGTCAAGGACAGACAGTGTTTACATTTCACAGGAAACAGGGCCAGGAAGAATGCTGAGAAGATTGCCTAGACAGATAGGAGGAGAGCCAGCAAAGTTCGTTGAAGGCATCTGAAGAGGAATGAGTTTCAAAGAAATTGTCTTAAGATTTCAATTTCATTCTTTCTCATCAATCCTGTCTGTCAAAACGTCTGCCAGCCCTGGTTCCGTCTATGTCTCCAGATTGAGCTCCTCTGTTCTCTGTGTGCACTGTGCACTCATAATGCTGAATGCTTTGTACCTGCCCGGCCACTACCACACAGCACGTTGTGTACAGCCTTCATTTCTTTGCTGAAATTGTTCCCTTTACTTGGACATCTTTGTGTCCTTCTTCTCTTGCTTGACTTTTTCCTCATGCTTTCAGCTTGGTTCAGATATCACTTGTTTGAATCTCTCACACATCTTTATACATCTAAACCTAACACAATGCCTGAATTTGTAGTTGCTTATTTTGGTATTATTTTGGTATTAAATTAACCTTACAATCTGAATTATTTCACTGGTCTCCTGGTTTTCTTATTTCTATTATCTCCCAACCCCAGAGAATTGCAATTAAAGATACAGCAATAATTTTCCTAAAGCATTATATATGTCAGAATCTGGTCAGGAGGCCAAAAAATACACCAGCTATGAGGTTAGCAGCTTTACTGAGGTATGATTACCATTCAATAAACTGTACATGCTTAAAATGTATAAATTTCTTCTTTGACTCATGGGTATTTGAAGTATGTTTTCTAAATTTCCAAATATTTAGGAGTTTCTGCTAAGTACATTGTTATTTCTACATTCAATTCCATTGTGTCCAGAGAACCTAATAGAAGGCTTTGGGCTTTTAAAGCTTATTGAGATTTAGTCCAGCACATGGACCATCTCAGTGAATAGACCATGGGTACTTGCACACTTGCAAAGAAAATGTGTTTTCTGCCATAGGATCTTTATAAATGTCTATTAGGTTGAGGTAGCTGATGTTAAGTCTTCTAAATCCCGCTGATATTTTGTCTACTTGTTTTATCCATCACTGAGTGAAGGCTGTTAAGCTCTCTAAATACGACTTAGTTGGATTTGGCTAGTTCTTTCTTTAATTCTCGGGGTGTTTGTTGTTGTTGTTGTTGTTGTTGTTGTTGTTGTTGTTGTTGTTTTGTTTTTGAGGCAAGGTCTCACTATGTTGCCCAGACTGTTCTCAAATTCCTGGGCTCAAGCGATCCACCTGCTTTGGCCTCCCAAAATTCTGGGATTACAGCCATGAGCCACTGCGCCTAGCTGTTTCTTTAATTCCGTCAGATTTTGCTTCATGTATTTCAAAGCACTGTTCTAAGGCATATATACATTTATGTTTGTATCTGCCAGATGATTGGCCCTTTTGTCATTATGAAATATCCCTTTTTATCTCTACGAATACCCCTGGTCTTAAAGTGTATTTTATCTAATATGAATATAGCCACTCAGCTTTCTTATACTTATCGTTCCATGGTATATCTTTATAAAGAATTTACTTTCAACCCATTTGCAATGTTGTCTTTATAGGGTGTCTCTTGTATACAGTATATAATTAGATCTTTTTTATCCAGTCTGAAAATGTGTGCCTGTTAATTGCATTTACTGTGGTTATTGAAATGGTTGGCTTTACAACTACTATTTTTCTATTACTTTCTCCTTGTTTCATTGGTGTTTTGTTCCTCTGTTCCTACCTACCTTCCTTCTTTCGAGCTAAGTCAATAATTTTTAGAATTCCACTTTACCTATTAGCCTTGGTAGTTATATCAAGGGATTAAATTATACACCTTTAGGTATTCACAGTCTATTTAGAGTTAATATCATGTCACCATTGCATATAAAATATAAGAATATTGCAACCATATAGGTCTATTTACCATCTCATCATTTATGCTATAGTCCAGGGGTCCCCAGCCCCGGCCCATGGACTGGTAGCAGTCTGTGACCTGTTAGGAACTGGGCCACACAGCAGGAGGTGAGAAGCAAGTGAGTTAGCATTACCACCTGAGCTCTGCCTCCTGTCAGATCAGCAGTGGCATTAGATTCTCATAGGAGCACCCTATTGTGAACTATAAAGCGAGGGCTCTAGGTTGCACACTCCTTATGAGAATCTAATGCCACATGATCTGAGGTAAAACAGTTTCATCCCCAAACCATCCCCCCCACACCCTGTTCTGTGGAAAAATTGTCTTCCACAAAAGCAGTCCCTGGTGCCAAAAAGCTTGGGGACTGCTGCTATAGTCATTTAAATTATATTTACATTTGTTATAACACCCCACACAAATTGTTACTTTTTTTTAAAGAGTTACATATTTTTTTTTTTAAAATGAGAGTAAAAACAGTCTTTTACATTCACCTATATATTTTCCATTTTTAGAACACTTTATTTCTTCCCAAAGATCCAACTTTCCATTTGGTATACTTTGTCTTCAACCCAAAGTACTTCCATCAGCAATTCTTGTTATAAAGTTTTTTCTACTGGCAATTCATTCTCTTAGTTTTTGTTTATCTTACAATGTTTTGATTTTTGCCTTCAATTTTAAAGAATATTGTTGCTGGATATAGAATTCTGCATTGACAGTTTTTTTTTTTTTAAGCATTAAAAAAATGATGTCATTCTGCTATCTTCTAGCCTCTGTTGTTTCTGATGAGAAGTCAGTCATCATTGATCTCATTCTTCCCTTATATAGAATGGGTCATCTTTCTCTGGGTACTTTCGAGATTTTCATTTTTATGTTTGATTATCAGCAGTTTGACTATAATGATAGCAGGTATGGTTTTCTCTGTAGTTTTGTTTTGTTTTGTTTTGTTTTTACCAGATTTCTCCCCTTTCTAGTGCTGTGGTAGCTCCAAATCTTGTTTTCTGGTTCTTATAAGCCAGTTAAGACTATGGTTTTAGCCCACTTTTAGCCAATCACTGTAGAGCTGGCTGGATTCAGGGTAGCAAGTTGGAAAAACAGCAAACTTCCCCAGCGTTCTCTGCCTTCTAACTCTTCTCCCTCTCTAGTTTCTGCCTACTTTTGGTCCCCCTCCTATGCCTTCAGGTTATTGGTTTCTGTATATTTTTTAATTTTCTGGCTGTTATCTACAGGAGAGTTGGTCCACTTGAAACTACTCTGCCATTATCACAAAAATATGATACAATAGAGAGAATTTAATACAAAATATTAAGTATTAAAACAGAAAGGGCAGAAAAAGAGTATAGGTTAAGCACATCTAATCGGAAAATCCAAAATCCAAAATTTTTTTTAGCACTACATAATGCTCAAACGTCATGCTCAAAGAAATGCTAGTTGGAGCATTTCAGATTTTGAATTTTCAGATTAGGTATGGTCAGCTGGTAGCATAATGCAGATATTCCAAAGTCTGAAAAAGTCCAAAATCTAAAACACTTCTGGTCCGCAATTCCAATAAGGGACACTCAGCCTGTACCAGGATATCATGAAGGTAGCAACTGCAGGGATAAGTCACCCGCCCTAACGCTGGAGGAGTTATTCAAATTTAGAAGCTTGGAGAAGGGGCTCTGTGGGGTGCTGACCCAGGCCTCTTAGGAGGGGGTGCTGGTTGGCGGGTGCTAATGTTAAGAGAGTATGATAAGGCTCCTTCTACAAGTGTTGGAAAAATGCAAACTGGCAAGAACGCATTCTTTCCATCTTCCCCACTGATGGAGTGGAGAAGCGTTGCAAGGGTGTTGCAGTCAGGAGCGGGAGACAAACAGGAAGGAACAAGTCCTCTCTTCCTACTCTAACCTTCCCATCTACCTCTAGCACCTCTTGTTGGCAGCACCTAACAAAAAGCTAACTGGCAAAGTATGAACATGGTATGTGGTGTCCCAGCTCCAGTATCACAAAGCAAGAGTATAGAAGGGTGTGAGTATGAAGCTGACACAGCAGCTCAGTAGCTGCACAGCCCATCCATTGCCTACTCAGCATCATACACATTCTACACATATTTAAATTTCCAAGCAACAAAAACGACCCTATTTTTCTACCTAACAAGATACAACTATCTTTGAATGAAGATGCTTTCCCCAAAACAAAGCTACAAAGTTCTCAGACCTCTAAGATACCCAGACCCCAATTTCTAAAACTTTCTGGAGTTATGTTGTGAGAACTGGTTTCCATCAGATTGGCTTCCCCTCTATAGGCATTTAGGTTTTGCTGCTTCTAATCCTCCACAAACTTTTCCTTCTCACAAAATTTGTTGACATTTCTTATCTTTTGTTGTCCTCTCTTCTCTTCTGTTCTATTTCCCCTCTGGTTGGTGCCTTTTTATTCCACTTCTGTCATTTCAGTGGGTTTTGAGAAAGGAGGGGAGAGTGATTATATCTTGTAGCTAGTACTATTGATGCCCCACCCCATATGCTCTTGGCCTTCCTCTGAGTACTGCTGCAGCCTTGGTGACCAGTTCCCATTTACACTGAAAGTACCTGCATCTCTCTTCTTCTCTACCCAGGAGCTTTCTCCAGAGCCCTTAGACTTGTTCATCCTAAGTGCAGGGCAGCCTGGAAGTTGCAGGGATTTAATGCCCAGAGTCAACCCTCAACCAGTGATAGTAAGAGTTATTGAAAAAATATTCCACCTTCTCATCCCTGGGAGAACAGTTCTGAGGCAACCCAACAGGAGTGGCCCTCATTTTCCCACAACAGTAACTTGCTTGTTAATATACCCTTTATTGACTTTTGTCCCTTCTTTGTTTTAACTTTCCCGGTCCCTCGTTTGTGCTTCTTCAAATCACTGGCCAAATTACTTGCATCCAAGTCTGCTTTTTGGGGTATCCAAACTAAAACATGTTCAAACTGCTGTTGAGCAAGTATATTCCTGTTCATTCATTTATTAGAAAGCTACAATATTTTAGACACTGTGAAATTGAACTGGTAACATATTATTATTTTTATGTGTTTATCATACATATACCTGTGTGTACATTTACACAAGTTTGTATGTGTATATGTCTCTATCTATATATACATAATCCATACTTTGTTCATTGACAATAGGAATTCATTGTTCATTGATATTCGTTCATTGACGATAGGAATTGTGACTTCCACTTATGCATATGTCCTGCGTCTAATACAGTCCAGTGTAAACAGTGGGTACTAACAGTTATTTCTTGATGGACCATTCCTATTTTTAGGCTTCAAATACAGTATACATTGTTATACACAAAATCAACATATAAAGTTGATATTAAATGATTTATAAATTAAGACATAAAGTTAACAAACATTTGATACCTCCTATATGCAAAAGCATGATGCAGGTTATAAAGTCAAAATGCAGGAACTTAATATGATATGTGATAGGCACTAAATAGCGTATAATAAAGTGAAAAATGAGTTTATAGAAATATTACCTCAGAGAAGGGAAGGATTAAGATAGAGTGGTAGGCATGATTGGAAATAGCTTCTAGAAGTAGTATTTAAGGAATAGTAAGGTTTAAAAAGAGTTAAATAGGCAGAGAAGAGGAGGGTATTCCAGTGTTGGAGTGCAGGGTGGGGAATCAGTGGTGATGGTCAAGAGCCCTGCGTTAACATGGAGAATGAAGCTAAATGGACCTAAATGCTCATGGCATATGGAGTGACAGGGAGAATGGCCTGACTGAGGGTTTGTTTCCTGTTGAGTAGCAATAGAAAGTAAGCAATGGAGGGCCTTTGAAACCCAAGGAATTTGTACTTTCTCACTGACACAAGAGGCAGTTTTTGAAGGATTTTCAAATATAAACTCTAAAGTAGTAATTCAATTGGAGAGGAATAATTTGACGCATTGCATAGACAGTAGAGGTGGACAAACGCTGATGGAAGAGAAACCTGGTACAACTTGCTTTCTAGAATCTTCAAGACTCTTTAGCTTTCTGTGTAAGTAAACATTTTTCTCTTTGAAATAATGTACTATGCATTTCAAATCATTATTTTTCATTGGCTTCTTCTAGGTCAGAGTATTTGATTCATTTAAAAAGTTAGGGCCGGGCGCGGTGGCTCAAGCCTGTAATCCCAGCACTTTGGGAGGCCGAGATGGGCGGATCACGAGGTCAGGAGATCGAGACCATCCTGGCTAACACGGTGAAACCCCGTCTCTACTAAAAAGTGCAAAAAACTAGCCAGG
>NW_016820683.1:751156-756184 GCF_001698545.2 Rhinopithecus bieti | reverse complement strand
TCATAGAAATGGGGTCTCACGATGTTGCCCAGGCTGATCTCGAACTCCTGGGCTCAAGTGATTTTCCCACCTCAGCCTCCCAGTAGCTGGGACTACAGGCACTGTGCCTGGCTTATATTAGTATTTTTAACAGACTTTCAATCATCTAAATATATTTCAGTCATATGCAAATGAGGAATATTTTAGGAGAGGTTCTTTTCATCTACCTATTTCCTTTCATCATTATTAAGCAGTTAAACTATATTCAGTTTAGAAAAATGAAAGCGTTCCTTTTTCTTTCATGTTTGTGCTTCAGTTTCCCTTGCACCCAGTGAGCATTCATTGAAACTGTCCTCTGGGAATGGCACTGTTAGGTGCTGGGACACGAAGATGACTCCTTGTAAGGTCTCCTCAAGGAGACTTTTGTCAAGTAGGGGACAAGACTTGTAATAAATGAGATATGAATTGTTATAATTACTCACAGAGCTTCAAACAGGACATGTGAAGATAGGCAATAATAGGATAGGGTGAGGAAAGAAAGGGTCAGGGCAAGCTTTAAAGAGAAAGTGATATTTGAATTGAATTTTAAAAGATGAGAGGATGGAGGAGAAATGGAATTTCTGGTGAAGATAGCAATATAAATTTCTGGAACTGTCTAATTCTGTGGTACATACCAGCAGCCTTTTTGCTAAGGCTAACCTCCAACTGCAGATGAAAATGAAAAGGAAGGTTTTTAGAGACAAAGGAAAGTTTCTTTTCTTTAATAACGCAGAGCCCAAAAGTGATGAGGACAGCATACAAATGTGCATTCTGAAGTATTTTATGACATACACCGTGATGTATAATCACTCGATAGTGAATCACACAATTTTTGTGTCCCTTTGGGAGCTTCAGAAGATAACCTCTTCCTTTGGCCCTCTTCTACCTCATTACGCTTCTCACTTCATGAACACAACCTCATAAAAATCACGGTCTTTCTTTTCATGTCCCCGTTCAGATGGAGCTGTTGCAGAGCAAGCCCTGGCGCTGAGAGTGTTCCTAGCAATTTGCATCTAGAAACTTGGACCAGGTCTATGACGCATAGATTCAATAGACATTCCTAGACCAGGCCCACCTGAAGTTTCCGTTTCTTAGAATTCCTTCGTTGTCTTCTATTTGCAATAAATATTGTCTGTTATATTCTAGGGACTATTCTAGGTACTTCGGTGATATTAACCACTAGAATGGACAAAGATCTCCAACCCAGTGGAAGTTGCATTTTACTAATTGTCAGAACATCTCTGAAAGATTGTTTCCTTTCTTCCATATAGACAAAGCATTTATTAAAATTAAGCTTCTACCTAAAGCATTGAGTTTCTTTAATGTGCCTTGTATATAGAAACTGTGTGGAAGAATACATTCTTTATTTTGGGGGAGAAAGCTTTTTTTTTTTTTTTTTGGTAGCTGAGGGTTCTGTAAGGATAGACCAGTATGATGTGGCATATTTTCCCTAGTTTATCTTGTAAAAAAGATGAAAGTTGGAAAGTACTAAAAATATGGTGGTTTCAGCGACAGATAAGTGGGTGAAGGGAGAAATATTTAAAGACAAGTTATTTGAAGCTTTCCTTGCTTTGTGCTTCACTGAGGAGAGAGGGAGAAGGCAGCTACCAAAATGACTAAGGCGTCAATTATAGCTTGGGTGTACTTTAAATAGGCAGAATATAGAAGCATAGTAAGAAAGGAGAAGGGCTAAATAGGAAAGAATTCTGTTATGACATTAAGAAATCCTATTTATTAAAATTGCAACAGATTTGAAATAGAGTATTTTTAGTTTTTTTTTATTATAGTTCTTATTTGTTATTTTATAGAGGCTGTGCCTACTGTCTCAGAAAATAGTCCATCTGGGCAGACAGATGTGAATTTGGACAAGAGATCAGATGGTACCCTTACAAATACTGTAACAGAAAACCTCTTGGAAACACCTTTAGAAAAGCAATCAGCTGCAGAAGGTCTTAAAACATTGACAATTTTACCAACATGTTGGTCGTCAAGTAAAGAGGAGTTTATCAGCCCCAACTTAAGGATATCAAAGTCAGATTCTACTTTCCATAACCAGGCCTCTGTAGAAACACTCTATCTCTCTCCCTCATTCAAAATATTTGACCCAGCAAAGGAGACTGTAATCAACAAGGCCTACCAGAAACCACCACAATCCAGCATTCAGATGGATGATAAAATCCTCAAGACAACCACATGGGGTGAGTCTACCAAAAACAAAAACAAAACAAAAAACCTCTTTTGAAGCATTATTTTACTTTTCTCTGCTTTCTGTCTCCTTTTTTGGTTCCCTCCTTTCAGTCTTCATCAGTGATACTAAAATGTACATGCCATACACATACTTTTTAGTTGGGAAAGTACCCCTTTTATTAAAGGGCCAATAGATAATTCATCACCGTGGGTTCTGAGTCCTTCATTGAATATATTACCATAAGTTCTGAGCAATTTTGGTACAGACCAAATTAGAAGGAACTAGCATGAAGTAAGTGCTTTCTGTTAGACATGTAGATTACTTATTAAGAGATTATATGAAAAAGAATTGGTTATTATGTATATTGGTATATACACACACCCCCACATACACACGGGTGTATGTGTGCCCTTTTAAAAGGGCTGTGTACTGATTGCACAAAAGAGATGGGGATCTTGTCCTTTTGTAGTATATATTATATATTTTTATATTATAAAGATATAAAAAACATTAAGAAGACTGCAGTATTGTTTAGACTGGGTAATAAAGGATAAAGCCAGTTGAGATTTCAGGTTATTGGCTGTCAGTTACTACATCCTCCATTATATAATTACGCTTTCTACTTTAAAGTTTACTAGTAAAATAATAATTTTTTGTTTATGAATTTTTCAAAGACTAAGTAGTAGTTTTATTGGTTCTTACATATAATAGTGCTAACCAACTCATATAGATATAAATTAAAATTTATTTATTTTTATTAGGGACAGGGTCTTATTCTGTTGCAATCAATGCAATCATGGCTCACTGAAGCTTCGAACTCCTGGGCTCAAGCAATCCTTCTGCCCCTCAGCCTTCCAAGTAGCTAGGACTACAGGTGCATGCCACCACACCTGACTACTTTTATTTTTTTGTATGTGGAGGTGGGGGGGTCTTGCTATGTTACCCAGGTTGGTCTTGAACTCCTGGCCTCAAGTGATCCTCCTGCCTCAGCCTCCTAAAGCTCTGGAATCACAGGTATGATCCACTGTGTCTGGCCAATACAAAGATTTTAATGCGAATCTCTTAAACAGACTCAAACTCAGATCAAAAGTACATATAAATATAAACAATGGAAGCCACCATGTTGAAGTTAAAGAAATTTATATTGGTATCATTAAGGTCAATGAGGAATAAAAGATTTTCCTTGGTGCTCTTTCGAGAATTTTTTGATATTGAATAGCCTAAAGGTAGTAAAACTGATTCTCAGTTTTGTCCACCAATTAACTTTTCTTCTGAGACTGCTGATGTGGAAACCAGTTAGTACTGGTTATGATGGCTCTGATGGCTTATGTGCCTGGCTGTCCCTGGGAAGTGGATACGTTTGGTTCATTTATTTCATGAATACCACAAGAAGATGAGTGAAAATACTTTTTGGTTGTTTTGAGTGTACCAAGTACACTTAAAATTTAGCAAGAAGTTCCTCTGAAACTGGTTAACAAGGAGAATTTTTTTGT
The DNA here is from genome assembly GCF_001698545.2 of Rhinopithecus bieti. NCBI lineage: Eukaryota > Metazoa > Chordata > Mammalia > Primates > Cercopithecidae > Rhinopithecus > Rhinopithecus bieti. The sequence continues at coordinate 752,485 of NW_016820683.1, read as the reverse complement.
CTGCTTATAATAGATAGTATTGGTCTAATTCTACTACCAAAAATACTTATTAAATCTAGGAAATTATTAAAAGTTGGTTTGAAGTCATCATCAAACAACCAAGTAGAAAATACATAATAGGTTAAGACACGAGGGGGAAGGAAATTATGAGTCCCTCATTCACCTTAGTTTCCCCACCTTGAGTCATTCGCCAGTTCTCGAGCGAGATAATAGAAGCTGAAGAAAAATCAGAGGCGTAGGCTTTCCACGGTCTCACTGAGCTTGGGAGACATGGTAGGAGTTTGGGCTTTCAAGGTGTCAGGGACTTGAAGGGCCCATATTCCAGAGGGAGGGAATCACAGAGAAGAAATCCTAAAAATCTTTCTGTCGTTTCTTACTGAAACATTTGCCTACTGCTAAGCTGCCTGCATTCAGGATGAGATGCCAAGAAACTCAATGGGAAGCAGCTTCTAAAAGGCCAGTGAACTATGCAAAGATTCTGATGATCTTGTGATACAAGGAAACAAATGTCAGAGTTCAGGATACAGCAAATGGTAGGAGTCATGGGAAACACTCCAGGCTTTCCACTGGGACCCCTGATAGGCTATACCCTGGGCCTCAGGACTATACTGTAGGAATAAGGACGAACGAGAAGTTGAGTAGCCCTCACAAATACTATTAATAAAACCTATTTCACCTAGAGCAAAGTGATGGACTTGTATTCCATCTGCCTTCCAGAAGACAATTCAATCCTCTCTTGAGAGCTCTTAAAATTTTTCATTAAAAATTTTGGCTTTCAACCCAAAGTTACCAAGCATACTAGGAAATGAAAAAATGGCCAGAAATATAGGAGAAAAGTAGACAACAGAAACAGATCCACAGTAATCTAGATTCTGAATGTATAAGATAGGTACTTTAAAATTATGATTAATATTAATATGATCAAGAAGACAGGAAAGATGAAGAATTTCATCAGAATACTAGTATCTATTTTAAAAATCAAATGGACTGGGTACAGTGACTCATGCCTCTAATCCCAGCACTTTGGAAGGCTAAGGCAGGGAGATTGCTTTGAGGCTAGGAGTTCAAGATAAGCCTGGGCAACATAGAGAGACCCCATCTCTACAAAAAATATATATATATTAGTCAGATGTGGTGGCATGTGCCTGTAGTCCTAGCTACGCTGGAGGCTGAGGCAGGAGGATCACTTGAGCCCAGGAGGTTAAGGCTGCAGTGAGCCATTATCATGCCACTGCACTTTAGCCTGGGTGACAGAATGAGATCCTGTGTCAAAAAAAAAAAAAAAAAAAAAAAAAAAAACAAAAAAAAATTAACAAAAAAAAAAAAACA
>NW_016820683.1:748062-750725 GCF_001698545.2 Rhinopithecus bieti | reverse complement strand
CAAATGAAAATTGTAGAACTGAAAAATACAGTAGCTGAAATTAAGATTCTGAGAGTATTCTTCAGTCCTCATAGCCTGGAGTATCAGAAGAGAGTTCAGTTCTGGTAGGGAAGCTGGAAAGTTATGAATGAAAACCTAAAAGAGAAGGAGACTGAGAAGGGGCAAATCTTATTATTTGTGTATAAACTCTTCTCAGATTCTTGATTGACCACTAAACTATACATATAGGGGGACCCAGTGAGTCTGACCAGAAAAGAAAATCCTACTGGAAGCCAAAAGAACTGAGATGAGACTTCAGCTTCTGCTTACTGGAGGGCTGACAATTTGAAGAGGCCAGGCAAGTTATCTTCCAACCAGAACAAAAATCAGTGCTCTTTAGAGGAGTATCACAGAATCCAGACACTTTGCAATGTATCATCCAGATGTCCAGTGTAAAATTTTAAAACTCACTAGGCATTTGAAGAAATAGGAAAGTATGAGTCATAATGAAGATATTAAGAGTCAGTAGAAACTGACCCTTAGATGACCCAGGTGTTGCAATTAGCAGACAAATTCTAAAAGCAGCTATTATAAATCCATTTAAGAACTTAAAGTACTCACAATGAATGAATAGAAAGGAGCATCTCAGCAGGCAAATAACTGTAAAAAGGAATTAAATGAAAGTTCTGGAGCTGAAAGATAAATAATTGAAATGAAAATTTTACTGGAAGGGCTTAGCAGAAGATTAAAAATGAAAGAAAGAGCAAATGAATTTGAAAATAGATCAATAGAAATAATCTGATCTGAAAATGGAAAGAAAAGATTAAAGAAAAAGAAACAGAGAGACTCAGTCTTGTGAAACAGTGTCAAGCAGTCTGACATTGATGTAATTGGAGTTCCAAAAGGTGAGGAAAAGACATAGGGTCAGAAAAAATTATTTGAAGAGATAATGCTCAAACCTCTCCAAATGTGTGAAAGAAATAAACTTTCAGATCCAAAATGCTCAATGAATTTCAAACAGAATTAAAGAAAAAAACCACTATGTCTAGACACATGATAGTTGGACAGTTGGATTCCAGAGATAAAATCTTGAAAGCAGGAAGAAAAATTATCATATTACATGCAGAGGACCAAGAATATGAATGACACCTGATTTTTCATCATAAGCAGTGTATACCAGGAGACAATGAAAAGTCATCTTGTAAGTGTTAAATGACAAAACCTATTAACCCAGAATTCTGTATCTAGCAGAACCAAAAAAAATGAAAATGAAAACAGGACTTGATTCAAGTGAATAAAAACTGATCGTCAGGGAATCCATACTACAAGAAACACTGAAGGTATATTTTCAGCCTAATGAGAAATTATGCTAGTTACCTGAATCTACAGAAAAGAATAATGAGCACTGGAAATGATAAATACGTGCATAAATATAAAATACTATGCATGCTTTTTCTTCTAATTAAAAAGTACATGTAACTCAAGCAAAATTTATAATACTGTATTTTGGGATTTAAAACATATGTAGATATATATTGCAACATAGCACCAAGAATGAAAAGTTCATGGAATTATACCATTGAAAGATTTCTGTATTTTACATGAAATAGTACAATATTAACTATGATTAACTCATGATAAGTTAAGCATGCATATTTACACTTGTAAAAAGGAAAGTGGTATGGCCAAAGTCCTATTGAGGAATTAATATGGAATAGTAAAAATATATTCGAGCAACACAAAAGAAGAAAGGAGGGACAAAAACAGACAAATAGAAGGCAGAGAGCAAAATAGAAGACCTAAATCCAAGCATTTCAATAATTACATTAAATAGAAGTGGAATAAACTTTCCAATTAAAAGGAAGAGACTTTAGATTGGATAGAAAAACAAGACTCAACTATATGCCATCTATGAGGGAAGTGCTTTAAATACAAAGACATAAATTGATTGAAAGTAAAACAAATAAAAATATGTACTATGCAAGCAGCATAATAAAGTGGGAATGGCTATGTTAATGCTAGACAAAATTGACTTCAACCAAGGATTATTACTAAATGAGGACATTTCATATTGATATATAGGCCAATACATTAGGGATATATAGCAACTAAAAGTGTATATGCACATAGGCTCAAAATAAAGGGATAGAGGAAGATCTACAAAGCAAATGGAAAACAAAAAAATACAGGGGTTGCAACCCTAGTCTCTGATAAAACAGACTTTAAACCAACAAAGATCAAAAGAGACAAGGTGATTACATAATGGTAAAGGGATCAATTCAACAACAAAAGCTAACTGTCCTAAATATATATGCACTCAATACTGGAACACCCAGATTCATAAAGCAAGTCCTAGAGACTTACAAAGAGACTTAGACTCCCACACAATAATAATGGGAGACTTTAACACCCCACTGTCAACATTAGACAGATCAACGAGACAGAAAGTTAAAAAGGATGTCCAGGAATTGAACTCAGCTCTGCACCAAGCGGACCTAATAGACATCTACAGAATTCTCCACCCCAAATCAACAGAATATACATTCTTCTCAGCACCACATCACACTTATTCCAAAATTGACCACATAATTGGAAGTAAAGCACTCCTCAGCAAATGTAAAAGAACAGAAATTATAACAAACTGTCTCTCAGACCACAGTGCAATCAAACTAGAACTCAGGATT
>NW_016820683.1:736948-744280 GCF_001698545.2 Rhinopithecus bieti | reverse complement strand
GGCGGATCACGAGGTCAGGAGATCGAGACCATCCTGGCTAACACGGTGAAACCCCGTCTCTACTAAAAAATACAAAAAAAAACTAGCCGGGCGAGGTGGCGGGCGCCTGTAGTCCCAGCTGCTCGGGAGGCTGAGGTAGGAGAATAGCGTGAACCTGGGAGGCGGAGCTTACAGTGAGCTGAGATCCGGCCACTGCACTCCAGCCTGGGTGACAGAGCGAGACTCCGTCTCAAAAAAAAAAAAAAAAAAAAGTTAAAATTTATAAACCCCTATTAAGACTGATTTAAAAAAGATAATTACAAATTACCAATTCTAAGAATTAAAGATAGTATATAACTAAAAAACCTATAGATACCAAAAGATTATGAGAGAGTATTATGAACAACGTTATGGCAATAGATTTGATGCCTTAGTTGAAATGGATAAGACAGCTGGCTAAAACTGACCTGAGAAGACCTTTGTGTTTGTCAAATAAGCTGGGGAAAAAAGATGTATAGATACAGATACACACACACACACACACACACACACATATTATCAAAAACACACCACAGAGCAAACCTCAGTTCCCTATAGTCTTACTAGTGAATTCTAAGAAAGAAGTAATGATAATCATATGCCAATTTTTTCAGAAAGTAAAAGAGGAAGGACTACCCAACTCATTTTATGAAGCTAGCATAATCTAATGCCAAAATCTGACAGACATTACAAGAAAAATAAATTATAGACCAATATTCCTTAAAAATTTACACAAATGTAGAAATCCTTAATCCTTAATAAAATATTAGCAAATCAAATCCAGCAACATAGAAAAAGAATAACACATCATGACCAAGTGGGATTTTTCCCAGAATTATAAGGTTGGTTTGACATTTGAAAATATGTAACTGTGAACTACCATATTAACAGAATAAGATGGAAATGACAAAATTATCTTGATTCATGCAGAAAAGCATTTGGCAAAATTAGACACTCATTTATAATCTTCAAAAAATTTAAGCAAACTATGAATAAGAGGGAACTTCCCTCAAGCTGATAAAGGGTATATATTTTTAAAGGGTAGACTTTTTAGGCCAGATGTGGTGGCTCACACCTGTAATCCCAGCACCTTGGGAAGCCAAGGCAGGAGGATCAGTTGAGGCCAGGAGTTTAAGATCAGACTGGTCAACATAGCAAGACCCTGTCTCCACAAAAAATTGAAAACATTAGCCAGGCATGGTGGCATGCGCATGTAATCTCAGCTTTTCAGGAGGCTGAGGTAGGAAGGTCACTTGAGCCCAAGAGTTTGAGACTGCAGCGAGCTATAATTGCCCCACTGCACCCCAGCCTGGGCAACAGAGCAAAACCCCCATCTCCAAAATAAATAAATAAATGTTTTTTTAAAAGCCCTAATATGTACTGCTGACATAATTAATGATGAAAGACTGAATGCTTTACCACTCAATCAGCAACAAAGAAAGGATGGCTGCTGCCACTGCTTTTATTCAACATTGTATTAGTGGTCCTAGGCAGTGCAGTTAGGCCAGAAAAAGAAATGAAAGGAATAGGTATTGGAAAGGAAGAAATAAAATGTTTTTATTCGAAGATGATATGATTATCTGTGTGGAAGATCTCAAAGAGTTTATCAAACAGGCTACTAGACCTACTAGGCGAGTTTAGCAAGATTTCAGGATACAAAGTTAGCATAAAAAATGTATTGCCCCAACCTGGACAACTGTATTAGTCTGTTTTCACACTGCTATAAATAACCAAGACTAGGTAATTTATAAAGGAAAGAAGTTTAGTTGACTCACAGTTCCTCATGGCTGGGGAGGCCTCAGGAAACTTAGAATCACTGTGGAAGGAGAAGCAGGCACCTTTTTCACAAGGTGGTAGGAGAGAGAGTGCATGAAGGAGGAACTGCCAAACACTTACAAAACCATCAGATCTTGTGAGAATTCACTCACTATCATGAGAACAGCAGGGGAAACCACCCCATGACCCAATCATCTCCCTCCCTTGACACGTGGGTATTACAATTCAAGATGAGATTTGGGTGGGGACACAGAGTCAAACCATATCATCAGCATAGGGAGACCCTGTCCCTATTTTTAAAATTTTTAATTTTTTTTTGAGATGGAGTTTCACTTTGTCACCCAAGCTGGAGTGCAGTGGGGTGATCTTGGCTCACTGCAAACTCAACCTCCTGGGTTCAAATGATTCTCCTGCCTCAGCCTCCTGAGTAGCTGGGATTACAGGCGCATGCCACCATGCCCAGCTAATTTTTGCATTTTTAGTAGAGATGGGGGTTTCGCCATGTTGACCAGGCTGGTCTTGAACTCCTGACCTCAAGGGATCCACCCGCCTCAGCCTCCCAAAGTGTTGAGATTGGAAGCGTGGGCCACTGCACCTGGCCAAAAATTTTGTAATTTTTAAATTTATTTAGCCTGGCATGGTGGCGCACACCCTGTGGTCCCAGCTCCTTGGGAGGCTGAGGTGGGAGGATCGCTTGAGCCCTGGAGGTCAACACTGTGGTGAGCTATGATTGCACCACTGCACTCCAGCCTGGGCAACAGAGTGAGACCCTATCTCAAAAAACAAACAACAATAAGAATAATAAATAAATAATTAGAAATTAAAACAGTATCATTTATAGTAACATTTTAAAAAAATACTTAACAAAAGACATACTGTAAGACCTCTGCAGTAAAAACTATGAAACATTTCTGAGAGCAATTAAAGACCTAAATAAATTGAGAAGATACACAGTGTTCATGGGCTGGAAGACTCAGTATTGTTAAGATGTAATTTTTCTCCAAATAGCTCTGCAGATTCAATGCAGTCCCAGAAGGTTTTTTTTTTTTTTTTTTTTGGTAGAAATTGACAAGCTGAATCTTACATTTAAATGGAAATACAAAGTGTCTAGAGTAGCCAAAACAATTCTGAAAGCAAAAGAACAAAGTTGGAGGACTCCTACTACCTAATTTCAATTCTTATCCTAAAGCCATAGTAATCAAAATAGTGTGATATTGTCTCTATAGTACATATATTTTGTATTGTTTTATCGATACTTTGAAGCTTTTATAAATGTTGGAATATTGACCCTCTGATTGAAATTTCTTGAACATCAACTAAGGTGATTGGTTGAATAATAGAATAATATTTTCCTCCAATCATTGCTATCGTACTTAACTTGCTTATGTAATTGCTTATTAAATTCTTAATTATAACATTTTAACATTGATTTGTAAAAATATATGTGTGACCAGGCACCATGGCTCACGCCTGTAATCTCAGCACTTTGGGAGGCCAAGGCAGGAGTATCACTTGAGGTCAGGAGTTCAAGACCAGCCTGGCCAACATTAGCCAGGCATGGTGACACGCCTGTAATCCCAGCTACTCAGGAGGCTAAGGCAGGAGAATCTCTTGAACCTGGGAGAGGTTGCAGTGAGCCCACATCACGCCACTACACTCCATCCTGGACGACGGAGCAAGACTCTGTCTGAAAAAATGTGTGTGTGTGTGTGTGTGTGTGTGACATTGATAGGTTTAACAACATTTGACAAATTCTTAATAGGGTGAAATATGGTATTTCTCTATTGATAAATTAAGGCCAAATTATTTCAGAATTGGTCAGAACATGGCTTGGCGCCATGACTGAGGGCCACAATTTGAAAGTTGCCTAGTTCCTCAGAAGAGGCAGCATGAGCCTGATAGGAGAGGATGGCAAAGCTCCCAGTCCTAGAGGGAGATTGGAGAATAAATCAAATGTCCCTTTAAACCTCACCATAAATTCAACCTAGGCTCCTCCTTGGATGAATAGCATAGTTGCTGATAGCACAGGCTTTGGAGTGAGACTGCCTGGGATCATAATCCCAGCCCAACCACTAAATGTGCAACCTTCGGCTAGACACCTGACCTCTTGCAGGTCAGTATCTTCATCTATAGAACAAAGACAATGATGGAACTACCGCATTGAGATACTCTGGGGATTTAATAAATTTACAAATGCAAAGTGTGTAGAGTGGGACCTGGTGATAAGTGTAATATAAAATTTGCTATTATTATTCAAGTGTACATATTTTTAATTCCACCTTTAGAACTGTAGAACCTCAGTCCCGTCCTAACCCTCAAAATCCTCTCTAATTATTTCCAAAAGTACCCAGGAGTTTCTCATTTTATGCTTAGGAACAAGTAAATGCCTATCCTTCCAGAAAGGGCATTCCAAGCAAGGGAATAGTACAGAGTTGTAACCAAGCAGAGATTCTGGGGAGCTCCAGTTCTCCATCAAGCCGCTGGAGTGGTTTGATCACGAGTACTCCCCAACTTAAACAGTGGACTGACCAGCATGTTTGTAAAGCCCTGGGAAGCCTAGCTTCTGCCTCTCTAACCAGCCCGATATTTTCTCAATTTGTCAGATAAACCATCTTGCTTCACCATGGTTGTTCCCTCTGACCAGAACACTCCCGGCCCACCCCTTCCCCTAGTTGGCTGCTACTCATCCTTCAGAGGTCAGCTCAAACATCACTTCTTTAAGATTTCCTGGCCTCCTAGGGTATTTCAAATCCCCCTGACTCTATGCTATCTTAGTACCCTATAATTATCCTCATCACACTGTCATTCTAGTTGACTGCATATGTACTAAGTTACTTAATGTACTAATATTTCTTCCCAACTGAAATGTCATCTTCATGAGAGAAGAGACCACGTCTGCCCTGTTTGTTATTGCATTCCCAGCAGCAAACACAGTAGCTTGCACATAGTCAGTATTCAGTATTTTATAAGTGAACCAAAGGCAGCTTAGTAAAGCAGACGTGGAAAGTGTGTATGAAGAAACGGTAGAGGAAAACAGCGGAAAATTAAGCCAGAGAGATGATAGGAGCTGTGTGTGCCAGGTTAAGAAATCTGGACTTTAATTTGAAGACAGTGCTGGTCACTAAAAGTCTTAAGCTAGGCTAATGACCTTGTTTTCGGAATGCGAAATGCTGATCTGGCTGGTGAAACTGGAGGTGAGGAACACTTCAAAGGCTGTTGTAGGAAACCAGGTGAGAGGTGTTAGACAACAGAGGGTAAGGTAGAGGGAGATAGCCAGGAGCCTTAGGTGGATCACGATCTCAGAGAGGTGAACTAGAGTCAAGAATCCAGAAAGAAACTCACCCCATCTGGTGGGCCTGTAAGGAAGGAGGAGAAAGGATGTGTCAGATGTGAGGGAAGGGTCTGTTGTTACTGCATGTTATTTTTAATAAATAAGATGTATTGAGCCTTTGTGTGCCACACACTGTGAGTAATGGCCTCAGTTTCTTCTCATCAGAGGTCATCTGCCAAGCCTGAGGGATGTGGAGTGGTATAGGAACCATGAAGAGAATGCTTAGGTTTAGAACAGACACTATAGAGAATGGAAGAAGGAGCTGGTAAGACGCTGGGAGAGCGTGATTGGTGCCACCCTAGTGTGCAGAGGCCTGTGGTTTACTCCAGTGGAACTGAGTAGCCTGGGCACAGGAATGAAAATGGTGGATAGTTAAATCAAAATAGAATTAGGGCAGTAGGTGGCAAGCTACAGCCTCTGGGCCCAATCTGGCTCACTACCGGTTTGGTAAATAAAGTTTTATTAGAATACAACCATGCTAATTTGCTGTTTTTGTGCTGCAACAGGCAGAGCTGAATAGTTGTCACAGAGACTATATGTCCCACAAAGCTCAAAATATTTGCTATCTGGTCCTTTCAAAAATGGTTTGCTGACCCCTGGATTACAAGTTAGCAGGTAAGGCAGAATACATGGCAGCAAGGGAGTGGTAAGAAAGTGGTTGAAGAGATGGAGAATGGGGATCTAGACTGGTTAAGAAAGGAGGCAAAGCCAGGCAGGCATTGATAGAGTAGGAGAAAATAAGAGGATTTTCTTTGCATCTGTTCTCTTAGTGATACCAAAGTACCAACATGTTAAAAGGAATGGGAGAGCTGGAAGTAAGCGAGAAGAAAAGTAATTTTGGAAAACAGGTTTCAGAGCGGGGCAGTCCTGAGTGATGACATGTTCTAGGGACTACTCAGAGGAATGGCTGAAGGTCATTGTGGTGAGGAATTCAAGAAACAGTGAGGCCAGGATGGATGACTAGTCTCCATGGATGGCGTCACTCAGGGTGATGGAGAATAGAGAAGATAGTGTCTGTGTTCCAGTTTTGTTTTAAGAAGTATTTGTTTATATGAAGGGTCCAGGTCTGGCATTATAACCTCTTTGGAGATAATGAGTTAGGAAAATTTAAAAATTCTTGCACACTCATATTTTAGTGGATCTCAACTATCAGGAAAGTGAAGGCAGCCGCCTAGTACACCTTAATGTTTGTACCAAATGAGAGGGATGCATTTGCTGCGGCAACCTCATTTGATCTTGATACCAAGAACAGGTAACTCTGTTCTTGGAACAGCTCATTTCTCCCCCTCAGTTTAAATTTTAAGTTATTTATCTGTAGCTCAAATTATTCTTTCAAGTTATTAGATACTTGATCATGTGCACAAAAAAGCAGGGAGGAAGCTAGTAGATTCTTAGAAGCTAGAAATGGTGGCAGACGGCCTTCATTATATTCTCATAAGCCACAGTTATAGTAAGTGTGTTCAACTACACTGGTCTTGGCTTTCTAATTTTTTTGGAGGAAAAAAAATACACTTTCTCATATTGGATAGTGGTAGGCATTGTCACTGCCTTCATCCTTTTTTCCTATCCAATTGGCTTTGTTTTTTTTTTTATCCATGGTCTTCACTAGTAGTTGTTCTAGATAACCTGTTTTTCAGTGCACCTTTGATAGTGAAAGAAATCAAACTTCACACACAGACACACACACACAAGACCCATTAACCATGCACTTTTCCTTTTTGTCTGTAAAAGGCTTCAGAGCCAGAAATTGAAGAAAATGGTAGAAAACAGTTCTGCAAGTGTCTTGGCAAACCCTGAGTTACTGGTCAGGCTGACTCAGAAGCACTGTGCAGAGTAGAGTTGAAGGCAGCCTTCATCATCCCTGCAGGGAGGCAGCCCCAGCAACTTTTGTAGTATACATCTCCTGCCTCCTGTTTCACAGGCAAAAAAAACCACACCTATTTGATTTTCAAAACTTATACTTTATACTTTATAGGTTAAGTGAGAAAACTCTTTAATCCAATTTTCCCAATAAAAATTTAGCATAAGCAATTAAGAGGCTTCCTAAATCTATTATTTTATGTAGCATATTTATAATGATATTAAATTTCCAAATGTTACACTTTTTAAAAAATTGAAATCGAGGCCAGGTGCGGTGGCTCAAGCCTGTAATCCCAGCACTTTGGGAGGCTGAGACGGGCGGATCACGAGGTCAGGAGATTGAGACC
>NW_016820683.1:725515-736699 GCF_001698545.2 Rhinopithecus bieti | reverse complement strand
AAAAAAAAAAAAAAAAAAAATTGAAATCTAATTAATATGCCATAAAATGCATCCTTTTAAAATGTATGATTTAGTAGCTTTTAGTATATTCTCAGAGTTGTGAAATCATCACCACTAATTCAGAAACACTTTCATCACCCGCTAAAAGTCCTACACTCATTAGCAGTCACTCCCCATTCTTTCTTCCCTCTAATTCCCATCAACCACAGATCTTGTTGTCTCTATGTATTTGCCTAAACATTTCATATAAATGAAATCATGCAATATGTGGCCTTTTGTGTCTGGCTCATTTCACTTAGCCTAATATTTTCAAGATTCATCCATGTTGTAACATATATCAGTACTTCATTGCTTTTTATGGCTAATTCCATTGTAACGAAATATATATACAGATGTAAATATAGATATAGCTATATAGATAGAAAATATAGTATATTGTATACCAAAAGTATAGCGTATAGTATATAGTATACCAAAAGTATATTTCTCTCTATATATATAGAAGAGAGAGAGATCTCTATAGAAGAGAGAGAAATAAAGCTTTCTCTCTTCTATAGAGAGACAGAAATAGATATACTTTTTGCTATTACAAATAATTCTGCTACAAACATTTGTGTAAAATGTTACGTTTTTATTTTTTAAGGCTCGTTTATTATACACTCTACAAAAGAACAGAGCATAAATGTAGTAAAGAACAAAGGAAACAAAAATGGCAGGCATTCACATTTACACAGCAAGTATGGACGAAACTTGTCAAGATTCTTTAAATACTTCTACTTTTAACATTTAACAGCCAAAATCAGTTTCTACAAATAATTTATTATCTCAGCAAGAAGTTTTAGAAGACTCAACCTATGTGATTCAAACTATGACTATCTTAATGAAAAAAGTTTAATGTTACCCTCTTTGAAAATCTCCAAATTGCTGGAAGCCAAGTAAAGCAGATCAGTACCAATTTTTAAAAGATTCAAAGACTTTTAATTCTATTACTTCTTAGGAAGTCATAATTGCTTAGAAAAATTATCCAAAGTATGTATTCATCTTTCAATGATATTAACATGCAAGAAAAAAATATCGGTACATCTAATTATCATCAGTAGCCAGTTAATTGCTGGATCTTCCAAAAACAGGGACAAGTCTTCTTAAAAGGAGTCAAGGCTTTTCAGACCTCTCCACTAATATATTGCAGTACGTAGACTTTGTTTAACTTCGTTTTACAGAAGAGAAGATCCTTTGAAGTGTAGTGGAAGACAGGCTGACATATTTCTGTGGTCTCTCCTAAGTGTATCAGCTTTTGTTGCTGATTCCTTGGTCAACAGCCTTTGTGCTTATCAGTTCTTCCTTAGTTCACTGTCCTTCTGACTGAGAAATGTGATGTCCAAACGTTGAAGTTTCTGGGCAAGAAAATGGAGAAGGCTCCTAAGATCTACTTTCTTTCTCAAATGAATCATCTTTTTGAAATGCAAATTTCTGCTTAAGTGCATGAGACGTTCAAGACACCGGATCCCCATATGAATTCTTTCTTTTCCTCTTATGAATGGGTCTGCCACCAGGTGACTGTTCAGTTGCACAGAGCTTCACTTTATTTATTTATTTATTGTCCTCTAGAACATCCAACATGTTTAGAACATCTTTATTTCTGTGGCTTTTGGAATGATGACTATACTAGCACCTGGGTGCTGTTTGTTCATTTCAGTAGCTGGATTATCTGAGTCACAAATATTATTAGATCCTAGTTGGTATGGGAAGAAAACATGGAAGCTAGAGAGAAGAAAACTGAGGAGGAAGTGGTAGTGGAGGAGGAGAAGAAAGCATTGAACGTGGAAACTGATTTTTATTATGTTAAGGCTTATTATACACTCTACAAAGGAACAGAGTATAAATGTAGTAAAGAACAAACACATATGTGCGACTCCCCACTCAGCTGAACAGCCCCTGATGATGGCATTTGTCCCAAACTAATGAGCCCACCATTCAAGCCAAAGGAACTAGAAATTGTACTGTTTTTCAGTTCCTGCATTTCCACAATTGCAGCAATCTGAGAGTGAAGAAAAGTTAGCTCATCTTCAAGGGCACCTATTTTTTTTTTAATTGCAGCTTCATTTACAAACAGATCATTTTTCACTGGTTTGTTATGTTTTAGAGCAGATGACAGTGGATCCCAAACTAGTTGCAAAGGATGGACATGTTCCATTTTCTCTTCATTTTTCCATATACTATTTTGAAATCTGAGAAAATTGGCTTCCTCAACATTTGCCACACACAAAATATCAGCAAAAGATGGAACAATAGATCCAGAATTATCAGAGTCTACAGAGTTCAAGAATTGGATCAACTCAAAATTGTGCCTTCAACAAGGTTCTAACAGAAGCATTTTCTCAATAATATGAACAGTATTTCTAGTTGATCCATAGTCTTTATTTTCCCAAATCAGCAAAACCTGATCTATAGGAATGCCAGAATATTCACAATGAGAGACACTGATGAAGCAAATACAGAAGCCAATCCAAGGAAGCATTGTCAGTTTCTTGGTACCTTTCTCTGAAGCTGGCCTTCTGGCAACTACCAGAATGGCAAGTGGAGGGCATTATGAATCCTGTCTCAGAATCCTCCATTGAAGAGACACTGATCCTGGTCCAGGACTACGCACACATCGACCTGGTGCCTGCTCACACACCTTGGATTGCAGGCCACAGTCAGTAACGATGACCTTACTGAGCGGTGTGAGATCAACCTGGTGCCCAGCCCCAGAACCCCTTGCTCAGCCAGGGTAACTCCCTAGGAGGCATGGTTGCCTCCTCCTGTTCCCAGCCAACCTATCACTGGTCCCAAGGACAGGACCATTCAGTGTTACATTTTTAACCATAAAACAAAATCAGAATATTTTAATTTGTATGTAGTTAACTTGACAGACATTGTATATCAGCTAGGGAAACTTAAAGAGGTGAATTGGAGAATGACAAAAACTTCTCTGTTTTACAGCGAACTATTTAAAGTGTTTAGTTGACCAAAGACCTTCTGCTTACAGAAAGATTTATATCTCTAGCTCATAAGAGTTTTTAATTATTTCTAGAAATTTATTTTTGCAGCACATTTCTAAATGCTTTTAAAATGGAAAGTTTTAATATCACGATTAACTGGTCCAATATTATTTATGAGTATAATAAGTTAAAGTTAACACATCAGCATTTGCAATAATTTTATCAGTGCTATCTTCAAGCAAGCCCAACATTAATTGGTGTGCATATATCACACAATGAGATTTTAAAATACAACAATTTATTGTAGCTTATTTCCGTTCTGCTGAGTAGACTGTGTGAATGTTAACAAGAGACCCAAATAACTTCTGTAGTGAGCCTGGGCAGGAGAACTAAATGGGCAGTGAGGATGCACCCTGAAGAGCAGCTTGAAGTGTGTGTACAGCTGTGGAGTGTTTGGAAACAAAAGTAAATTGGTATGCGGCAATTATAGATGAAGTGGCTTTTTATAAGCAAAAGCATCATGTAGCCTATGACTCAAAGCTGAAAAACTGTAAACAATGATAAGCGATTTCATCAGCAGTTGTAGTCATAAGGCAAAAGAAAGGTGGCTAAATAGTAGAAAGCAGTGGGTCCCAGACTTCAGCATGCCTCAGAAACACCTGGCAGCTTGTTACAACTTAGTTTTCTGGGCCCAACCCCCCAGTTTCTGATTTAGTAGATCTGGGACCCAAGAAATTCATTACTGACAAATTCCCAGGTGATGCTACTGCAGTCACATTTTGAGAACCACCAGCATCAAGTTAAATACCAGGTTTTTAGTCATAGCATATACGTGTGACTAACCTAACTGCATATCTTTAAATATATAAGATAACGGGGGCCAGGCGCAGTGGCTCACACCTGTAATCCCAGAACTTTGGGAGGCCGAGACGGGCAGATCACGAGGTCAGGAGATTGAGACCATCCTGGCTAACTCGGTGAAACCCCATCTCTACAAAAAATACAAAATAAAAATTAGCCAGGCGTGGTGGTGGGTCCCTGTAATCCCAGCTGCTTGGGAGGCTGAGGCAGGAGTATGGTGGGAACCCAGGAGGCGGAGCTTGTAGTGAGCTGAGATTGTGCCATTGCACTCCAGCCTGGGCAACAGAGCAAGACACTGTCTCAAAAATAAATAAATAAATAAAAATAAATAACATGATAGTAATATTTGACTCAAATATTATTTCCCTCTTGGCCTACTTAAAGTGTTTCTTATTTATTCTTTCTGACTAGAGGGAGCTCAAATTCTATTTCTAGAATCTTTTCTTAGTACTTTAACAGATATGTTTTAAGTCCTAGAATCCTTTTTTTTTTTTTTTTTTTTTTGGAGACAGGGTCTCACCCTTTTGCCCAGGTTGGAGTGCCTTGGCATGACCACAGCTTACTGCAGTCTCAAACTGTCAGGCTTAGGTGATCCTCCCACTTTAGTCTCCCAAGTAGGTGGGACCACAGGTACACGCCAACATGCCCAACTAATTTTTGTACTTTTTGTAGAGAAGGGTTTTCGCCATGTTGCTCAGGCTGTTCTCAAATTCCTGGGCCCAAGCTATCCTCCCACCTCGACCTCCCAAAGTGCGGGGATTACAGGTGTGAGCCACCATGCCCAGCCAAGTCCTAGAATCTCAAGAATAGATAAGTTCTGTAAAGTGATGCACCGATCTTGCCTCAAATATCCCTACCAAATGGTTATTCAGGCTGTGCATGAGCTCTGAGCATCACTCACCATTATTATTTTCGTGTGTGAAGAACCATGACAATGAGAAAGTTTTTTTTTTTATTAATTGGGCTAAAATCTGTTTTCTGTAAGTTCTACCTATTGATCCCAGTTCTAGCTCCTGCAAACTGTGAGTAATGGAAGGTATTATTATTATTATTATTATTTTTTTTTTTTTGTGAGACGGAGTCTGGCTCTGTCGCCCAGGCTGGAGTGCGGTGGCCGGATCTCAGCTCACTGCAAGCTCCGCCTCCCAGGTTCAGGCCATTCTCCTGCCTCCGCCTCCCAAGTAGCTGGGACTACAGGCGCCCGCCTCGTCGCCCGGCTAGTTTTTTGTATTCTTTAGTAGAGACGGGGTTTCACCGTATTAGCCAGGATGGTCTCGATCTCCTGACCTTGTGATCCGCCCGTCTCGGCCTCCCAAAGTGCTGGGATTACAGGCTTGAGCCACCGCGCCCGGCCGGAAGGTATTATTATTAAGGTTTTCTGATTGTCTTAAAATAATTAGATATAGCCTCTCATCCTTCTACCATCTCTTTTTGGGTAAAGATTAGTATATCCATCAACCATTTCTTATAGATAAGATGTCAAGTCTCCTCACTGTCCTGGTTACCTGCCTTCTAAATTTGATACTCAAAATTTAACATAATTCTATAATACAGTAAAAATAATTCTAATGTAATAGAATTGTGTGGAAGTATAGAATTGTGATTAAGATCATATTCTATGACATCAGAGAACTTGAATTTGACCCATCTTTGACCTTTTCTAGCCTTGTGGTCTTGGGATTTTTAGCCTCTTTCAGATTCCTTTGCCTCATATTTAAAACGGGGTTATAAAACCTACTCCATCTGGTGCTAAACAAAGAGAATTTAAAAACAACTATTTGAGGGGGCCAGGCACAGTGGCTCACAGAGGTAGTCCCAGCTTTGGGAGGCTGAGGAGTGAGGATCACTTGAGGCCAGGAGTTTGAGACCAGCCTGGCCAATGTAGCAAGACCCCTTCTCTACAAAAAATTAAAGAAAAGAGCCAGGCATTGGTGGCCCACACGTGTAGTCTTAGCTATTAGGAAGGCTGAGGCGGGAGGGTCGCTTGAGCCCAGGTTGAGGCTGCAGTGAGTCACAACTGTACCACTGCACTCCAGTCTGGGTGACAGAGCAAGGTCCTGTCTCTAAAAAAACAAAAAACAAAAAAAAAAAAAAAACAGGCATTTGAAAAGTAGTTAAGTCCTTAGGTGAACAATTACCATGAATACCCACCTACCTCTGCAACCTGTGGCAGAGCCTGAAGATTTGTTTTCTGGAGAGGGCAGATGGAAGGTCTCTGAAATGAGAGATGCTAGGTAGAGTTACAAGTGTGGGCACTGTCACCAAAACCACAGGATTATGTGATGATATGTAAACCAGATGCTGAATGCTGCAGCCCCCTCCCCCTGCTGGCCTCCCAGCACCCTGGTAACTAGACCTTTACCCTCTAGGTAGGAGACAGGACAACTTTTCTCCTAGAGCCTCACTGGCCTAGAAGAAAGAACTAAAGATAATGACATTAGTGGTTCCCCAACAAATAACTATTCACTGAAGCTCAAAGTTGACAAGTGTCATGCACACACTCAAAGTTCCTTTCACCTTTTAATCCTTAAACATAAGCAGACAGCAAGGAGTACCAAACATCTGAAAAAAAACTTCTAATATAAAACATTGAAACAAAAACAAAGAAAAATAATTTTGAGGAAACATACACTATGAGGGGAAAGGAAAACTTTTTCAAAAGCTTATTGGTATCCTGAAAGAAATAAGAGAATACAGTATATGAAACAAGAACAAGACATTACAGCCGGGCGCGGTGGCTCAAGCCTGTAATCCCAGCACTTTGGGAGGCCGAGACGGGCGGATCACGAGGTCAGGAGACCGAGACCATCCTGGCTAACACAGTGAAACCCTGTCTCTACTAAAAAAATACAAAAAACTAGCCGGACGAGGTGGCGGGCGCCTGTAGTCCCAGCTACTCGGGAGGCTGAGGCAGGAGAATGGAGTGAACCCGGGAGGCGGAGCTTGCAGTGAGCTGAGATCCAGCCACTGCACTCCAGCCTGCGCGACAGAGCAAGACTCCGCCTCAAAAAAAAAAAGAACAAGACATTACAAAAAGAATTTCTGAAAACCAAAAAAAAAAAAAAAGAGCTCTTGAAAATTTAAAAATACAATAGCAGAAATATAAGAAATCAATGAGAGGATTGGAAACTAAAGTTGATAAAATCCACATGGAAGTAAAGCAAAAAGACGGAGGTAGGGAAAATGGGAAAGAAAAGTAAGAAAATTAGAAGACTAGTCCAAGAGATCTAACATCTGACAAGAGGAGGTTCTGAAAGAGACAACAGAGAAAACACAGAGGAGAAAGTAAGTGATTAAATCATTTAGAATAATTTTCTGGAGCTGAAGGAAATAGGTTGCCTGATTGAATTGACCTCAGTGAATGAAAATAGTCTCACTTCAGGGCACATCACCAAGAATCTTCCAAACCCTCTGAAACAAAGAGGAAATTCTGTAATACTTCAGAGATAAAACAGGTTACATGCAATGAGTAAGAATTCGAATGGCTCCAACCCCTGAACAGCAATACTAGAAACAAGAAAATAGTGAAATGTGGCCTTCAAAATTCTGAAAGAAGGATTTCTGACCTAGAATTCTTTATCTAGCCAAACTATCATTAAGCCTAAAAGTAGAGTATAGACATTTTCAGACATGCAGGTACTCAAAACGTTTACTTCTCATGGCTGTCATCGTTAACATGCCCACTACCATCTTTCTACCTTTTCAATCCAAAGATAGACTGTCTCGATTAGCCTGACCTAGATTCCTAACTGTTCTTGGCTTTTCTTGACCATGTGCTGATGAAGTTCCTGCTTTCCTTTTCATGTCCCTGCTGCTGCATCAGCTGACAATATATTTCATCCCCAAAAAAGTTTTGTGATTGGAATTTTTCCTGAGAACTGGAGATAGGCCATGGAAAGCTTTGAAACAAAAAATAGAAGCTGCCTGTCCTGGCCATAGTTTTTACAGGAGGTCCAATTTAGTGTAGAAGGGACCTGAATATGTAAAGCAAAATAAAATAATATAGAAAAATAAGCCATGTGTTCTCATTAGTAAGCATCAATTTCCCTCTTCTGTGACTTACAATGAAACTTTTTTTAAGTAGCAGGTTCAGAGTTCATTGCAAAGAGTTTAGAACTGGATTCCACCAATTTGTATCACATATCATAAGTGAATGTAAATAGACATTCCAGGAAGAAGAGAAAAAAGTTCCATGTTTAAGAAAGCTTACAAAACACATTGCTTCTCGGCCTTTTGGCTAAGATCAAGTGTAGAAAGCTTACAAAACACTTAAATAAATTACTGAAGATTTCTCAGAACTTTAAATGCACTGATGGACATTGTTAATCTCCTTTTGGGAAGCACAGTATACAATTGCCCAGTTGTATTGACTATGAAGCCTGTTTTTACAAAACATCTTCTAACATCTGAAGGAACACAGTGTTTCTCAGAAAAGTTTGGGAAATAATGATTTAGAATGAAGTGTAGGAGATTTAATGTGATTTTGCCTAAAGGAAAGTAAAACTTTCCCAAATCTGTAATTTTATGAAAAAAAAAAAAAGGCTTAGAATGCTTTTTACTTCACTTATAGTTTCTTGGTGAGAAAAAAAATGATTATATACATGTGCTAAAGTGTTCTAGATCTCAGATGTGTTGGACTTCAGTCTTGATTATATTTCACTATAGAGAGAAAATATTTATTTCACTAACTTTTGGGTACTTGTAGTTGGTAGTTCATTTTGCCATAATAATCTCCACAGGAAAAAAATTTAAAAAGTTGAAGGAATCTGTCACAGGTTTCTCACACTTTCTACTTTAAATACCAACTTAAAATGCTGGCAGTCAGTAGAATGGGGTTTAATACTTTTCTGCTCTCTCTGATTAAGTTTAGTGTAAAAATATGTTGGGCAGGGTTTGAGTCAAGATGAGTCAAGATGAATATTGATAATTCTATTTTAGTTTCATTTCCATGGTATTATTGATATATAATACATCTGTAGAGTTTCTTAGTTTCCTGCTTTGGGTTTTTTAAAGCTTATTATGAATAGTTAACATTTAAAATTCTAAGCAGTTTATTTATGTTGAGCCCTTCCAGATAGGCTTTTACATTATAAAATTATTTTAGCTATTACTCTCATTTGTATGTTGCATAAATCTTTTTCTCTCATTTACACATTTTAGTTTCAACTGCCTCTGAGGGAGCATCTTCCTTTTCTCCTTTATCCATGTCATCTCCTGATTTAGCCTCTCCAGAGAAGTCAGCTCATCTCTCATCCCCCATTCTGGCCGGACCTTCCTTCTGGACTTTGTCCCATCAACAGTTGTCTTCTACCTCCTTTAAAGAGGAAGATAAGACAAGCAAGCTGCATCACTCCTTTGCTTCTAGGGGCCCAGTGTCTTCTGATGCAGAGGAAAATGATAGCCTCAATCTACTGGGAATTCTTCCAAATAACTCTGACTCTGCTAAAAAGAATATAAGTCATATTTCTCGTAGGCACTGGGGAGAGTTTTCCACCCAAAATGTAGACCAGTTCATCCCTCTGTCCTGCTCTGGTTTTCAGTCAACCAGAGACTTCCCCAGGGAACCTGAAGCAGAGAATTCCATTGGTGTTCTTTTAAGGGAGGTAAAATGTGCGATCACTAGATTACATGAAGATCTGAGCACAGTGATCCAAGAACTTAATGTCATCAATAACCACCTGATGAGCATGAGTCTGAATAGTTCACAAATAAGCCAGTCCTCGCAGGCCCCCCAGTCTTCTGAGGGGAGCTCAGATCAGATCTAATCATCACAGTATCTATTTTTGATAGAACTCATGCGGTTCCACTTCCCCAAGACTTAAGTTAATATTGTATAAATTCATATTACTATGGCAAAAAAAGGGGATGGTTTAATTTTTCCTTGTCAGGTTTATTAACAAGTATCTTTCAAACTAATAATTTCATTTGGGTGGTTTATTTTTTAAAAGGGAAAGATGTCACCTTTGATAATTTCAGATTTGGATATTAGTTCATTTGAAACAGAAGAGAATTTCATTCTTTGATGCTCTGTACCTCAAATGGGTTAAGTATTAGTGAAAATTGTGGTAAGACCTCAAACTGCAAATGACTATTCAAGAGCTTTTGGATAAGGAGGCAGAAAGAAGCTCTTTACCTTTCAACTGTGTGGAGCTTATTAACAAGCCTCTGAGGTGACCTAGGAGGATCGAGCTTGGGGTATACATTTCACGTGTTCTTTTGCAAGTTTTAGGTTCTGCAAACCAAGGGCCAGAAATGTTTTCTTTCTTCCAGAGACTAGTGTTGGGAGTTAAATGGGAACAAGTAGGACATGGAGCAAATGTTTTTACTGTCTATGTATATTGCAAAGTGAATTCAAATCCATCCTTTTATTCTATTTTAGAAAATAAATTTGATATTTTTCATCTTATGTGTATCTTTTTAATTCATTAAGACAGCCTTTCAAATAGAAATGTCTCAGTTCTTTATGGGCAAAACAATCCAATTTGGGGATTACGGGCCAGTGATTCCCAACCCTGCTGCACACAGGAATCACCACAGAAACTTTTTTGCTGTTGTTGTTTTATATTTGTCTGAGAGAATAGTGTAATGGGCTCCATGTGCCCACCACTCAGTTTCAACAATTACCAACTCAAGGCTAAAATAATCCTGATTATTTTGAAGACATACGAAACATTTTAAAAATATACTAATGCCAGGGTCCTGCTCCCAGACAAATTGAAACTGGTTTTCGTCATGCAGACTGGATTAGGAGATAAAGGAATTGTCACTGAAAGGATTTTAAAGCTGGAGGAATTTGGCGTGGTTGAAGAATGGCAAGAAGGCTGGTGTGGCTGGAGTGAAGTGAGCAAAGGGGAGAGTAGACAGAGATCAAGGTCATGGAGCAAAGATGACAGATGACATAGGTTCTTAAAAACTACTGTTAGAGACTGGGTGTGGTGGCTCACATCTGTAATCCCAGCACTTGGGGAGGCCAAGGCAGGTGGAACACGAAGTCAGGAGTTCAAGACCTGCCTGGGCAAGATGGTGAAATCCCATCTCTACTAAAAATACAAAAAAAAAAAATTAGCCGGGCATGGTGGCGGGCACCTGTAATCCCAGCTACTCAGGAGGCTGAGACAGAGAATCACTTGAACTCAGGAGGCGGAGGTTGCAGTGAGCCGAGATCGCGCCACCACCCTCCAGCCACTGGGCAACACAGGGAGAATCCATCTCAAAAAAAAAAACAAAAACAAACATTGTTTGAGATTTTGGCTTCTACTCTGTGAAAATAAAAATTAGGATGGAGTTTAGGATATAAAATGATATGTGACCTTTGATTCTTTTTTTTTTTTTTTTTTTTTTT
>NW_016820683.1:697518-724520 GCF_001698545.2 Rhinopithecus bieti | reverse complement strand
ATACAGCCAACAGACACATGAAAAAATGCTCATCATCACTCGCCATCAGAGAAATGCAAATCAAAACCACAATGAGATACCATCTCACACCAGTTAGAATGGCAATCATTAAAAAGTCAGGAAACAACAGGTGCTGGAGAGGATGTGGAGAAATAGGAACACTTTTACACTGTTGGTGGGACTGTAAACTAGTTCAACCATGGTGGAAGACAGTGTGGCGATTCCTCAAGGATCTAGAACTAGAAATACCATTTGACCCAGCCATCCCATTACTGGGTATATACCCAAAGAATTATAAATCATGCTGCTACAAAGACACATGCACACGTATGTTTATTGCGGCACTATTCACAATAGCAAAGACCTGGAACCAACCCAAATGTCTGTCAATGACAGACTGGATTAAGAAAATGTGGCACACATACACCATGGAATACTATGCAACCATAGAAAGGATGAGTTCATGTCCTTTGTAGGGACATGGACGAAGCTGGAATCCATGATTCTCAGCAAACTATCGCAAGGACATAAAACCAAACACCACATGTTCTCACTCATAGGTGGGAATTGAACGAGAACACTTGGACACAGGAAGGGGAACATCACACACCGGGGCCTATCGTGGGGTTGGGGGAGGGGGGAGGGATAGCATTAGGAGATAGTCCTAATGTAAATGACGAGTTAATGGGTGCAGCACACCAACATGGCACATGTATACATATGTAACAAACCTGCACTTGTGCACATGTACCCTAGAACTTAAAGTATAATTTTAAAAATAGAAATTATGAAAGAAAATATACAACTTGTTACCATTTTGAAAATAAATGTCACGTATTTTATATACATGGAAAATGTTAATATTGGTTGCCATTGGTGGTAAGATTGTGAAAAATTCTTTCTTTATACTTACCTATATTTTCTAATGCATTAAAAACTTTGGGTTCTCAAAAAATAAAAATTAAAAAAACATAAAATAAAATTTGCTATAGTTTTATAAGTCAATGTTTATTGCAGATATTTTCAAATATATCTTTACTATTAAGAATATTAACCAAACTAGTATAGAATTCTTAGTGGTAAGAATATTAGGCTGGGCATGGTGGTTCATGCCTGTAACCCCAGCACTTTGGGAGGCCGAGGTGTGAGGGTCACTTGAGCCTAGGAGTTCAAGAGCAGCCTGGGAAACACAGCTAGACTGTGTCTCTGCAAAAAATAGAAAATGTATCCAGGCATGGTGGCATGTGCCTGTGGTCCCACCTACACACGAGGTTGAGATGGAAGGATTGTTTGGGCCTGGGAGGTTGAGGTGGCAGTGAGCTGTGATCGCACCACTGCACTCAAGCCTGGGTGACAGAGTGAAACCCTGTCCAAAAAAAAAAAGAATATTAAGTAAGCTAGAGAGTGTTCTTACCAGCAAACTAGTAATAATCATTTAATAAATGCATGTAAGATTATAAATAGCTTAAATGTATAGCTGCATCCCACAAAGCCCTTAAAGTTGAAATATAATTCACGTACCATAAAATTTACCTTTTTAAGGTGTATGATTCAG
The DNA here is from genome assembly GCF_001698545.2 of Rhinopithecus bieti. Lineage (NCBI taxonomy): Eukaryota > Metazoa > Chordata > Mammalia > Primates > Cercopithecidae > Rhinopithecus > Rhinopithecus bieti. The sequence continues at coordinate 722,965 of NW_016820683.1, read as the reverse complement.
TGATTTCTAGTGTATTCACAAGGTTGCACAGCCATCACCACACCATTATCTTTTTTTTTTTTTTTTTTTTTGAGACGGAGTCTCACTCTGTCACCCAGGCTGGAGTGCAGTGGCCGGATCTCAGCTCACTGCAAGCTCTGCCTCCCGGGTTCACGCCATTCTCCTGCCTCAGCCTGCCGAGTAGCTGGGACTACAGGCGCCCACCACCTCGCCCGGCTAGTTTTTTGTATTTTTTAGTAGAGACGGGGTTTCACCGTGTTAGCCAGGATGTTCTCAATCTCCTGACCTCGTGATCCACCCATCTCGGCCTCCCAAAGTGCTGGGATTACAGGCTTGAGCCACCGCGCCCGGCCTCCATCACCATTATCTAATTCCAGAACATTTTCATCATCACAAAAAGGTACCTCATCCCCATTAGCAACTGCTCCCCATACCCGCCTCCTCCAAGCCCCAGCAACCATTCATTTACTGTCTGCTTCCATGAATCTGCCTACTTTGGCTATGTGATACAAATGGAATTATATAATACAGCTTTTTGTGTTTGACTTCATAGCATAATTTTTTGAGATTCATTCATGTTGTAGCATGTAGCTGGCATTCTTTTTGTGGCGGAGTAACATCCATTGTATGGATATACCACGTCCTGTTTATCCAGTCATCAGTTGGTGAACATTTGGGTTGTTTACACGATTTGGCTATTGTGAATAATGGTGCTGTGAACATCTGTGTGAATGTGTTTCACTTCTCTTGGGCATATACCTAGAAGTGGAGTTGCTGAGTCAGATGGTAACTCTTATGTTTATTTTGCTGAAGAACTGCCAAACTCTTTTCCAAAGTGGCTGTACCATTTTACCATGAGTTTTGGTATGCAGTATTTTCACTGTCTTTTGGCTCCAAATATATTATAATTCCTATTATGAAGAAATAGAGAGGTATACTTCCTAATTTCCATGCATACTGATAAACTAATAACAACAAAAGTTAGTTCTTATTTTTTGTCAATTTGATATCTCTGCTGTTTTGTGCTCATGGTGTTGTATTTCCTTGTGTGCTTGATTATCTTTGACTATGTGCTGGTCATGATACTTGAAAAAATATTTGTATAAATAATACAAGAACCTGCTTTTTATTCCTGCCAAGTGCCTGGTGTACTGCCACACAGGTTAAGTCAATTAAGGTCATGGCTTAAAGTTCTCTAGAATACGTAGGTTAATCCCAGACTTAAATTCCTCATAAGAGTTGGTTTATCTCCAATTCATTCTCACTGCATAGCTATTAGATTTCCCTTTATTGTAAGGAGCATCTCATGTTAGACTTCCCACCTTTATGAAGGTGATTTCTGTTCTTTCACCATCAAAATGGAGGTTGGAATTTGTTGGACTCAGCAAATGCCTTTAGGGAAAAGTGGCTTCTGTGATCATTTACCTATCGGGTGCCTGAGTACCTACTATTTGTAAGGCTCGGTACCAGGCCCTTAGAATACAAAAGGGAATGCAAATAAACTTCTTTATAAAATAAAATAAGAGTTAAATATGAAGACATCTTCCATGGGCTTTCTCCATACATCTGAGAGATCTGCCAGTGGATTCCTAGGGAGTTACTACTGGGATGCAGCATCCCCTTTTTGTACTGGCTGTAAAATTTCTTAGCTGTACATTGCTAAGAGTGGAGAAGGAAAAAACCTCCAGAGACAACCTTTCCTCCCTCCCCATCCCCCTAACCAAAAGGTGCTGCATTGGGTATCTTGAATACTCAGAGAAATCCCAGAAATAACTGAGGCAGCCAAAACTATCCCTTTAAGAAACTACCTTCCTTGCTGTGACCTCACTACATGCACATGGTAACCTCAGATATTAACTAGATTTTAGAGAGCTCGTATATTTTAATGCAACCATGCAAACATTTGTTAATTAATATAATTAACAAGCACTTATTTGAGCCTCTATTTAGCCAATTCCATTAAATGAAGAGAACAAAGTTGGCTTAAATTAAGAGTGGCTGTATTCTGATTGACTTGGTAATTATCTTAGATTAAAAATACTTCATTAGATGTTATTCTCTTAAGTACTTTGGAACTTGAGGATCCTATTTTATAAGGCAGTTATAAAGATATTTTACAGTTTGCTTACTGTCGAATTACTGATGTGTTCATTCTTTAGATACATATTAAGCACCTATGATGAGTAGGCAGTTTGCTAGACACTGGGACACCATAGTGGGCAGGACGGGTGTGCTCACTGCCTTCAGAGCTAGTTCAGTGGAGACACAGACAGCTAAGTGGGTAGTTACTGGCAATGTGTAGGTCCTATAAATTTGTGAGCACAGCGTGGTGTGGCAGAGCCTGATAAAGCGTGACAACCAACTCCAATTGGGGCCTCAGGGGATGCTGCGTGGAGGAAATGAAGTCCAAATGGAATCCTGAAGGATAACCAGGATTCAGTCCAGCAAAATGAGTTAGGGGAGAGAGCTTTCTAGGCAGAGAGGACAGCATGTTCAAAAGCTGGGGGCAAGAGAGAACTTGATGAGCTTGAATACAGGATGGACAAAACTAGTGGTGCGTGAGAAATTTGAATCACCGTAGTTTCAGATTTTATGCAGTGACACCGTAGGTGATGGTTAGGTGACCTGTGCAGACTGAATAAAAGAAAAAGACTGAGTGACAATTAAATGGATCATATTGAAAATAGAGTGTCGTGGCCGGGCGCGGTGGCTCAAGCCTGTAATCCCAGCACTTTGGGAGGCCGAGACGGGCGGATCACAAGGTCAGGAGATCGAGACCATCCTGGCTAACATGGTGAAACCCCGTCTCTACTAAAAAAATACAAAAAACTAGCCGGGCGAGGTGGTGGGCGCCTGTAGTCCCAGCTACTCAGGAGGCTGAGGCAGGAGAATAGCGTAAACCTGGGAGGCGGAGTTTGCAGTGAGCTGAGATCCGGCCACTGCACTCCAGCCTGGGCAACAGAGGGAGACTCCGTCTCAAAAAAAAAAAAAAAGAAAAAAAGAAAAGAAAAAAGAAAATAGAATGTCAAGAGAAATCTGAAGACTAAAGAGTTTCCAAAATCCATTCCAAATGAGTTCATTGTGACAATGGTTTGCCCTGAATATGCAAGGAGTTCTTCCTTTTGTGTGCTTTCATTTTAAAGAGAAAGGGAATACTGAGAACTGGGTGAATCCGTTACATATTCAATATACTGGGGACTGGTTTTCTAGGTTTTACTTTATTTTAATAGAGTAGATTCTGAGATGTGATAAAAGGGCTTAGATGTGTAGATCTGAGAGATTTTTATTTCTCGCAGAACACCAAGTAACTTGAGGAGGCCAAGCATGTTATTGTGAAGCCAGAAGATAGGTGCCACCTTTTATCAGCAGGCAGGCTTAGAAAAGAGAAAATTGGCTCAGAAGAAACTCGGTTTTCTAGATGATTTTGTTTGGTAATTTTGAATTCTGTTTTCTCACTGACGGTGCAGAAAGTTCTCAAAGATATGGTAATTATTGCAGAATGATGGCTTCAGGCATTTGCAGCTATTCAAACAGTAAAATTCCATTATAACATACCACCGTCTACGTGTTCACTTGGGCTGCAGTTGAGAACTTGTCCCCTATACTGTATACTACATCTTTCTTGTAACACAGAACTCCTATAGCATGGAGGAGGAGACATCCTAGAACTCCAATCACAGAGGGCAAAGATAAAGGAGTATTATTGCATTATGTATAGCAGATGCCACATGGTCAGGCTAAATCATTAAAATACCGCCCGTACATTTTTTGGTCCAATATCCTGTTGGGTCTGTGCAGAGTTCTTAAACAGTTGCACAGTCAGAAATTGGATAAATTATACTTCCTTCACATTTCTGTTCTTGTATCATGGTTCATTTATTTAACTGAAAAGCTTTCAGCACATCATAAAGGTGGTAAAAGCAATGTTGAGCAGTATATATCAGCTTGTCTGTTGATAAGGTGAGCATTTTTTATTACTCACTATCACTGATTAAATCAACCATCAATAAAATTAGCAAATCATCAGTCCATATTGCTGCTGAGGTGACAATGTATGAGAAGTCTACTTCGTTTTTATGTTTTGGTTCATCTCACAGGTTATTATTCATAAAGATTGTTCTGATTCTAATTCTGAATCTAGTAAGATGAGTCCCCTGATAGAGTATTTGGGATTTAGAAAGCATTCTAATTGATTTAGCAAAAGCCTCTTGGACAGAATTAGAAGTCTAAGCTTTTGGTAGCCTGGAAAATCTACCCCTTCAAAATAAAAGACATGGACTTACACAGATGAACAGAAAGGCCATTCCAGGTGGAGGGACCGGCAGGTCCAGCAAAGGTGAGACGTGAGTGTGTCCGTCCACGCCTGCTGCAGGCCACAGGCAGCCAGACTGCCACCCAGAGATGGTGTCTGTGGGAGATGCGTTCTGAGTTCCAAAGGATGGATGGACAGCTTGGAGACATTCTTACTTTTCCATTTCATTAATACTACTGAATGCAGCCTCTGCTCTAGGTGCTTAAGATGCATTCGTTAATAAGATATTTTTTTAAAGCCCTGCCCTTGTGGAGCTTGCATTCTTGTGGACAGGAGAGAGACAATCCACAGTAAACACAATAAATAAGGGAGTTATGTAGCATATTATTAGCAACAAACATGTGCCATGAAGATACCAGAGCTGGGAAGGGATAGAAAGGGCTGGGCGACTGGAGGAGGCTTACAGTTTGGTAACACTTGGGCAAAGACTAAAGAAGGTAAAGAGTTTGCCATAAGGATCTCTGGGATGTACATTCCAGGTGGGGGGTACAGCTAGTGCAAAGGCCCTGCTTATAGCTGAGATATTCACAGACTAGCAGGTGGCCAGCATGTGTGGAATGGGATGTGGCAGGAGAAGACGGCAGAGAGGTAAGGGGGTGGGGGCTTCTAGGCCACCATAAGGCCTAGGGTCCCACCCTGCGAGAAAGGGCGTATTGGAGTTTTTGAGCAGAAGCATGATGAGCTCTGTGGAGTGTTTCAAAGGCTCCTACTGGCTCTTGTTTTGAGAACGGACTGCAGAGGCCAAGGCAGGACAGGGAGGGCGATTAGGAGACTGCTGGGTGCATACTATGTGCCATGCATTATTTTAAAAGTACTTCACATGTATTAACCCACTCAGTCCCCACCACAATCCTTTGAGGTAGGGACTACTATTATACCTATTTTGTTTTATTATACCTACTTTATAGGTATAATAGCGCCTTTAAAGGAAATTGAGGCACAGAGAGTCTAAGCAACTTGCCTGCGGTCACCCAGCTACTAAGTGGCGAAGTTGGGATTCAGATTCAGAGGCCACCCTCTTAGCCACAACAGGGCATGAGAGAGAGCACACACTGGAAGAATTTCTCACATATAGGTTCAAAGGGATTGAACAAATGGATGGCGGGGCTGGATGAGAATCTTGGATTCTATTTCTGGATTACACATGTACTACTTTGGACAGATGAATTATTTTGTTCAGTTCCTAACAGAATGTGCCTAATAGCTATCAATCCCTGAAGCAGGTATCAGTGCCAGGATTATCATTAACAAGATTATCGTGTTATCTAAATGTCGTGAAAGAATCATCTGTGTGATTGCATCTGTGTAGCATTTTGTAGATATCAAAGCACTTTTGCACACATTTTCTGTTTTCAACCTCACAACAAATCATGAGCTCACTATCTTCCTCCCAGCCTCTCCTCTGCTTTTCTCTTTCTGGTAATGGCACCAGTATCTCCAGATGCCACTTGGGTCTTTCCTCTTCCTCTCTCCCCAGCATCCAGTTCCTGGGCCCTGTTGGTCTGTTCTGTCTTCTCTGGGTCTCATTCCTGCCCCCTCTGTACCACTCACCTGGCCATCACCCTAGGTTAGGCAAATAGTGACCTCACTCCTTTCTACTTCTAGTCCTTTCCCACCATGCTGCGTATTACCACTGGCAATGCTCTTGACCTCTCACCACCAAACAGACCTCCCTCGAGCAACCAGCAAGCCAAGGCCGTGGCTTGACATAAGCTAGAGGCAGTAGGGTGAAAGAGGAGAGATGGAAAAAAGTTGACAGACATAAGAGAAGTGGAAAAGGTTCCAGGACTCAGAAATTGGTTAAAAATGGAGGGTGGCCCATCAAAAAGTAGGCAAATGATATGAACAGACACATCTCAAAAGAAGACATTTATGCAGTCAACAAACATATGAAAAAAAGCTCATCATCGCTGGTCATTAGAGAAACGCAAATCAAAACCACAATGAGATACCATCTCATGCCAGCCAGAATGGCGATTATTAAAAAGTCAGGAAACAACAGATGCTGGGGAGGTTGTGGAGAAATAGAAATGCTTTTACACTGTTGTTGGGAGTGTAAATTACTTCAACCATTAGGGAAGACAGTATGGTGATTTCTCAAGGATCTAGAACCAGAAATACCATTTGACCCAGCCATCCCATTACTGGGTATATACCCAAAGGATTATAAATTATTCTACTATAAAGACACATGCACACGTATGTTTACTGCAGCACTATTTACAACAGCAAAGACTTGGAACCAACCCAAATGCTCATCAATGATACACTGGATAAAGAAAATGTGGCACATATACACCATGGAATATTATACAGCCATAAAAAAGAATAAGATCATGTCCTTTGCAGGGACATGGATGAAGCTGGAAACCATCATTCTCAGCAAACGAATACAGGAACAGAAAACCAACCACCACCTGTTCTCACTCATAAGTGGGAATTCAACAACGAAAACACATAGACGTGGAGAGGGAAACATCACACACCAGGGCCTGTTGGGGGGTGTGGGGGGGGGGCAAGGGGAGGGAGAGCATTAGGACAAATACCTAATGCTTGCGGGGCTTAAAATCTAGATGACGGGTTGATGGGTGCAGCAAACCACCATGGCACATGTACACCTATGTAACAAACCTGCATGTTCTGCACATGTATCTCAGAACTTAAGGTTAAAAAAAAAAAGAAAAAAACCTTAAAAAAATAAAAATAAATGTTAAAAATGGGGTTGAAGCTAAGCCAGGCGCAGTGGGGCCTGTAGTTTTAGCTACTCCGGAGACTGAAGCAGGAAGATTGCTTGAGCCCAGGAGTTCAAGGCCACCCTGGACCACCTAGTGAGACTGTATCTCTAAATAGGGATGAGCTCCAAAATTCCGGTTTAATAATAATAATACTAGTTGACACTTAATGAACACTAACCACGTCGTGAGCATGTTGTAATCCTCTTAACGACCCTACCAGGAAGGTATTAGATCGTCACGTTGTATATGAGAAAACAGAGACTAAAAAGAGCTAAGGAACTTGTCCAGGGCCACACAGGCAATAGTCAGGGTCAAAGCCAGACCCTGAACCTGGTCTTCCTTAGAGCTACACACTGCCTCGCAGTTGGTGCGGTTGGCTGGGCTAGGCACGCAGGAAGAAGGGGAGCGGGTCCAGCTGGGCCATGCCTTGCTTCTGCCTTCCACCCCTGCCCTTCAGTCTCTCCTCTCAGGCTGCCCGAGTCCCACTGTCAGAGCTGCTGGGTTGCAGCCGCACCCAGACCCTCTGGATCTTCTTTTGGTGGCTCCTGTTTCTGAAGGGTTGTCTGCCTCCTCCCACACTCCCCCACCCCTTCCCTGCCCCTTTCATGTCAAGACCCAAATTAGCAGAGGCTGGGACAGGAGTAGAACATTTTTAGAGCTGGTTTGGAGATGAAGAGCCTGTCCCAATTTCTCTTTCTCACCTAATCAAACCTTGAAAATGTCACGGAGACCCCACACGCTTTAATTGGGGACTATTGTCACTGCTTCACCCTAGGGGAGAATTTTCATTTACTACAGTGGGGTCTCTGTCTCTGGAGTATGTAATATGCTCCTGAAAATGACACAGAGCAACCCAGAAATAGCCAACAGAGACTAAAGGAAAAAACATACGAATTCAGAGACATAAAGCAATAATAGGTCTATATTCCTGAAAATAAAGTGGGGCACTTAGTAATGTCTCTTTAGTGGTTAGTTTCATTATCCTGTGCTGCTGCTGGGCGTCTGCTTTCCCACCACACAATCGTGTAGGGGAGTGCCCGGGAGGGCCACCAACCCCCAAAGAGCAGCTTCTGTTAACGCAAAACCTGTTCTGTTCTACCTGTGCATGCCCTCGCCACCTCCCCAAAGCCAAAAGTCGGGGGGAAATGAGAAACAGCGCCTCACTGGACACCCCCTCGCCACCTCCCCAAAGCCAAAAGTCGGGGGGAAATGAGGAACAGCACCTCACTGGATTAAGCCAAATGTGAGGGTAAATACAGTATGAAAAGCACCAATTCCAAAGATAAAGAGAACCAGCAAAAGAGGAAAACAAGCCGTCACCCCGCGCCAGTCAGAAGGCCAGGTTTAGCCGTTCTCACAGGAGAACAGATCTAACTCCTGGGGACTAGCACCGCGGAGAGCTTCTCTCCATTTCACAAGGTCAGAATGGCAAGTCAGTAACAGACCCACGGCAGACAGCACCGGCTAGCAGCTGGAAAGCCTTTGGAGAAAGCACCGATGGGACCTCACTGAGAAGCTGATTGGAGGCTGACAGAGGCGGGCGGGCAGGGGCGGGAGGTTGGTCTTGCTGGCAGGCAGGGAGGCATGGTCTCCAGGGGGCAGGCCCAGCAGGCTCACTGCCTCGTTGTTCCCCTGGGGCTGTCAAGGAACCATTTAGCGAAAACTGTCCTGTGTTCATATGTGCAGGAGGAAGGGACACTTAGAGACACAGGGGCTGCCCCTCCAGCCCTGTCCGTCAGATCCTCATGTGTACCCCAAAATAAACAGGAGCCACTGGAAGCTGTGAGCCCTGCAGGGGAATGGGCTTTCCCAACCCTCTCCACAAAGGCCGCCCAGCAGAGGGTGTGGCCTTTCCGCTGAGCTCCGCTCCTGACCTCTTGTCCTTCCCAGGGGAATTTGTCTGCAGCTCAACAGATGGGTGCCGGTGTACTCACTTGTCTGTGGGGACCACTACTGAGTGTGCTTCTGCCACCTCTGCCTCTAAATTGTCATTGCTGTATTGATGAGGATGGCTGCAATTATCGCCTTAACCAGCCGTGGTCCCCGTCAAGGACAGGAATAGTGTGCGGCTTAGGAACAAGGGGTCCCACAGCTCTTACCTGCTGCTTGGTGGGGGTGGGGTAGCTGCCAAGCCTCATCCAGGGGCCTGTAGCTCTCTGCTTTAGTTTATTTTGCTCTAAGAAGCTCTGGGAGGAAAAAGTGAACCCACAAGTTAGCGGGGTACACTGGTTGTTTGCCTCAGAAGGTTTCCACTGCTCAGTCTGGCCAAGTCCCCAGGCCTTGTGCTTCCTGACATTTGTGGAGCACTCTACAGTCGGCAAACCACGTACCACAGCTCTGTTTGGCCTCATTGCTCCCTGTAGAGCTAGGCAGAGGAGGAATGGGGGACTCAGAGAGGCTGGGTCACTGGCTCGAGGTCACACAGCTCTGAGCAGCGGGCTGGTGCCTCCCTCAGGATTTCTGATGCGAGCCACATCTTAGTCATTTGGGCTGCTGCAACAAAATGCCATTGGCTGGGTGGCTTGCAGACAAGAGAAATGTAGCCTTCACAGTTCTAGAAAACTTCTCATTAAAGCCTCATGAGGCAGGAAAGAGGGTGAGAGAGCTTTCTGGGGTCTCCTTTGTAAGGGCACTAATCCCACATGAGGGCCCCACCCTCGTGACCTAATTATCCCCCAAAGGCCCCACCTCCTAATGTCATCGCATTGTAGGTTAGGATTTCAACATCTGAATTTGGGAGGGACACATTCAGTCCATAACAGGAGGCATCCTCTCCGGCTGGTTATACGGCCCCCAGCCCCTCCCCTAGCACAGGGAAACGTCAAGATTTGGTCAGCTGCCAACAAGTCAACATGGAGTCTCTGCACTTAAAATTGTCTTCTATATTCTTTTTTTTTTGTTTGTTTGTTTTGAGACAGAGTCTCACTCTGTCACCCAGTGTGGAGTGCAGTGGCACGATCTCGGCTCACTGCAAGCTCTGCCTTCCAGGTTCAGCCATTCTCCTGCCTCAGCCTCCCGAGTAGCTGGGACTACAGGTGCCCGCCACCACACCCGGCTAATTGTTTTTTTTTGTATTTTTTAGTAGAGACGGGGTTTCACTGTGTTAGCCAGTAAGGTCTCGATCTCCTGACCTCGTGATCTGCCCACCTCGGCCTCCCAAAGTGCTGGGATTACAGGCGTGAGCCACCGCGCCCGGCCTCTATATTCTTAATCTTGTAGATTAGCTTTGTTTAAGCCATTGTCATATTTCATCATCTCTAATATATAGAAATTAGTGTTTTTATGTGGCTCATTAATCTTGGCTTCTTCCTCTGAGAAGGTCGAAGTTATTGGAAATGATGTTACACAAAGCCAGGACCCCTCAGAGTCTGCAGATGAGCCGAAGCAGGAGGGTGGTTATCACTGATTTCATCTAGATGCCTAAATGACAATCGAGAAGAAGGTGAATTTCAGTGACTAATGTCCTGCGGTTGGTGGCGATGCTGTTCCGCTGTTTACCATTAGAGCATAGCAGTGTTTGCCACTTTCCTAGCATGTGATCATTACCACATGGAAAAATAAATACAGATGCTTCAATATTAATAGACAATCGATTAACTCATTAAAATTGCAAATGTTAAAGAGTTTGTAAATAACCCTGGGAGTGGGACAGGGTTAGGAGTGAGCACGTGTCTTTCCCCATGATTTCTCTGCGGGAGGAAGGCCCAGGTCTCCGGGCCTTGCAGAATGTTCATCTATCCCTTGGACAGCGCAGCAACACTCGCGGTGTGACACGGTAAGAACACCATCTTTACCACAGCTCTTTGGGGACAGAGGCAGGGGATGGGGGGCAACTTCCAATGGGAATACTGGTGTTACCAGAAACGTCACCAAAGCCCTTGGCCAGAGGCTGAGCTGTTCTGTTTGCTGCAGGGCTCTGGTTTTGCAGAGGAAGAGGGCTGTTGTCACTGGGAACCAAGATGAGGGGTTCCAACAGCAGAGGGGAACCAAGTACACCACGATGGCCCTTGTGCTAGTTCCCTGGGGCTGCCCTAACAGGCAGCCACCGACTGGAGGACTTAAAATACCAGTTGCTGATGGTCTGCTAGTTCTGGGAACCTGAGATACAGGTGTCAGCAGGCTCGGTTCCCTCTGAGGGTGTGAGGGAGAATGCAGCCCCCTCTCTGTTGCCACTCTCCTGGTGACGGTGACAGTCCATGGCGTGCCTTGGCCTGTGAATGCACCGCCCAGTCCTCTGCCTGGCAGCAGCCTTCTCCTGGTGCCTCTCCACACCATTCCCTATCCACGTGGCGGTCTCTGCATCCAAATTTCCCTTTGGTAACAGCCCCAGGAGATTGACTTAGGGCTCACCCCATGACCACATCTTAGTTTTATTACCCTTATAAAGACCCTGTTTCCAAATAAGGTCACATGCAAAGGCCCCTGGGGTTGGGACTCCAGCATATCTTTTCTGAGGAACACAGTTTGACCTGTAACCCTTTTCCCACAGGCAGCCTCTCCTCTACTCAGACGTGAACAAACACTTCAATAAAAGCAGGCACCTCCCCCGGGAGCTCACCAGGCTTGGCCCGGTTCTGATCCCAGGAGAACTCATTGTAACCCAAGGCCAGCCCTTCTGTGTGGCTTTGTCACCATTCGGAAACTACACACAGGTGTGGAAGGCACCTGCTTCTGGAAGGCACAGTTCTTGGGATCAGACCATCCTGGTTTGAGCCCAGGCCCTGACCCTTCCTTGCACTGCGGCCCCAGACCCTACTTAGCCTTTCCACGCCTCTGTTCCTTGGACTGCCTCAGAAAGTCATCGTACCCACCTTGCCTGGTTATTGTGAGAATAAAAGGAAATCATGCTTACAAGATGCCCTGCACATAGCAGATGCTCAAAAAATATTAGTTGCCTTCTCCTATCTCCGTGATTCCCACGTATCGCATAGTCCTGGGATTTTAGGTTGACTTGACACTGTTAGATGATTCTGCAACATGCATATGCTCCTCCAGCTGAATTTTCGGTTCCATTAATTGACAAGAAGGAGCATTTTTCAGTGCCTGGCTTTTTGGCATACACTAAGGGTACCAAGTCACTGATGGGCTGCCTTCTTTGAAAAGGATATAGGCCAAATACCAGGCCTGGAACTGATGGACTGTCTCAGCGTCTCTCCAGGTCCCACCTTGCGTGAGCCTTTGTGTCTGCTGTACAGAAATCAATTGCCCTGCTCCAGGGAGCCTGCGTCCCAAGGAGTAGCATTCAGAAGAGAACAGCTGTGCCAGGGCGGCGTCCCTCTGGTCATGGGCTCTAACGCACTCTCACCTCCCAGCCCCCGCCTCAGGGCAGATGAGGCTGTCACCTGCTTCAAAATGATGCCTGTTGGGAGGGCTGCCCCTTGCTGGGGTCACCACCACCTCACTTTTGTAGGTTCAGAAACACTCACTTTATCAGCCTTTCCAGAGGGGCTCAAGCCCCAAGAGTGTGGATTGGAATAGCCCAGATCCAAAGACTGCTTCATGGGCCAGGGAAGTTTCTGGCTCCAGACTCTCCAGGATCTGTTCATTTGTTTATTCAGTCACTCATGCAGTGCACACCGTGGAAGGCTAAGCACTTTCCCATGTTAACTCACTTAATCCTAAACATAATCCAGACAGGTGTTGTCAGCCTCCCTCTTACAGATGAGGAAACTGAGGTTTGAAGGTGAAGTGATTTTCCCACATGCCTGCTCTTGTGGTGAGTACAGGGTAAAGTCAGGAAGAGCACAGCAGGTCAGGGAGAAAAGCCGTGGGAAGAGGAGGCTGTGGGGGGCAGGAGGTGGGTGTGGTCGGGCCAATTGAAAACCTGGGGGGTACCTGTTCAGCAGGACAATACATGAGTGTTTTAGGGACTATGAACTACTGCCCGGCATCTTCCCACCTCTTTTTTTTTTGAGATGGAGTCTTGCTTTGTCGCCCAGGCTGGAGTGCAGTGGCCGGATCTCAGCTCACTGCAAGCTCCGCCTCCCGGGTTTATGCCCTTCTCCTGCCTTAGCCTCCCAAGTAGCTGAGACTACAGGCACCCACCACCTCGCCCAGCTACTTTTTTGTATTTTTTAGTAGAGACGGGGTTTCACCATGTTAGCCAGGATGGTCTCGATCTCCTGACCTCGTGATCCACCCGTCTCGGCCTCCCAAAGTGCTGGGATTACAGGCTTGAGCCACCGTACCCGGCCATCTTCCCACCTCTTTAAGGCATCTCTAGCTAACCACAGATGTGTACCCCAGAAAGCAGGCCCTTCTCAAAATCCTTAACCCAATGCATTCATCAGCTTTTGCAAAGTTATGGTTGGGAGCAAACCCAATTCCCGGCAGCTCATAGCACTCACGGTTTGTTTCTGACTTGGGGTAGACATCAGCACTGTCGGATGAGGCTCTGATTCACATCTCCATCTTTCCGGGATCCGGGCTGAAGGAGTGGCCACGTTCTCACGGCAGAGGAGAAAGAACGACGGTGGGACCGCATGACGACTTTTAAAACTTCTTGCAAGTGTTGCTTCTCTCATATTTTCTTGGCCAAAGTGAGCCATGCGGACAAGCCGGCTGTCACTGGGGCAGAAAATAATTGGCAATATAAACTAGAGTCTCAGGTTATTGATACTGCTGGTCTCCATTTTCTAGTTCACAAAATGGAAGGAATCTCAGTTCCCTTTTAATGAGGTACTTACAAAGATTAAATTAAATACGTCTGGCAACACAGTACATTGTAAATTGACTTACAATTTCCTAGTGCCTAGCACAGTGGCTGACATAGAGTGGGTGCTCAGTAGACATTTGTGGAACTTTATTCATCAATAAATATTTACTGCACACCTGCTCTGTGCCAGGAACTATTCTAGGTTATTCTAGGCTAGCTTTTAGGATCTAATAGAGAACAACTGACAAGCAAGATCTCTGTTCTCGTGGACCTCATGTTCCAGTTAGTGGGAAACAGACAACAGACAACTAAGAACTTCAGAGAGTGGTAAGAGCTGTCAAGAAAATGAAGCAGAATTAATAAGAAAACAGGGTAGAGAGTAAAACTAATCTGGCCAGGCACAGTGGCTCATGCCTGTAATCCCAGCACTTTGGGACAGATTGCCTGAGCCCAGGAGTTCAAGCTCAGCCTGGGCAACATGGAGAAATCCTATCTTTACCAAAAAAACAAAAAAAAGAAAATACAAAAATGATCCAGGCGTGGTGGTACATGCCTGTAGTCCCAGCTACTCAGGAGGCTGAAGCAGGAGGATCACCTGAGGAGGAGAGGTTGAGGCTGCAGTGAACCATGATCATGCCACTGCACTGCAGCCTGGGCAACAGAGTGAGGCCCTGTCTCAAACAAATTAGACTAATCAAGAAAGACTCCTCCAGACAGGCAACTTTGAGCTGAGATCTGCATGATGAGGAGCCAGTCTTGAAAAGATAAAAGGTAACAGCGTCCTGGGCCAGTTACGAAGGCCACTCAGGCAGGGGTGTCCTGAGCGCATGGCAGAGCCACACAGAAGGACGTCGGAGAAGCATGCAGGGACCCTCATCCCTTTTCTAGTCTCTTGCTGTCCTTTCTAGCACATAAGTCCCTTAAGGACAGGGCCACCAGAACCTAGCGCAGTGCCTGGAGCATCCCAAACATCTGGGAAACACCTGCTGGGGAAAGAATTCCATCAGGGTGGGACAATGGCCACACCAGAGACAGAGCTGCCTGTCCCCTGGAGGCGGCTTCTGAAGCTCTGGCCCATTCTCTCCTTCTCATTCTCCTGAATTCCCTGTCTCCTAGAAACTTCTCTCACTCCGTGGCATCAGCATCACTTGGTGACATGTTACAATTTTCAAAATTACAGCTGATTTTATATTACATTGCACAGTGGCTGCTTTCTAACAACCTAGAGAAAAAAACCTCTTATAAATAAGCTCTCTCCAAATCACAGTGTGGAACGGGCTACAACTAATTCCATCCACTGTACACTGATTGCTTTTAGCTCTGCCTCCAAACCATGGCAGCCGCTGACCTTGGCTGGATTTCAGGGTGACCTTCACTTTGAGGACATGGATCTTGCTACCCACACACAGTGGAGTCACATCATAAGCACACCTAACTCCATCTGCATACTTCAGTGATACCTGCCTGCAGAAGA
This sequence comes from Rhinopithecus bieti, assembly GCF_001698545.2. Classification (NCBI taxonomy): domain Eukaryota; kingdom Metazoa; phylum Chordata; class Mammalia; order Primates; family Cercopithecidae; genus Rhinopithecus; species Rhinopithecus bieti. The sequence continues at coordinate 707,789 of NW_016820683.1, read as the reverse complement.
GGAGAGTGATTTAAATAACAACAATGAAGGCATGCCACAGAAAGCTGAACCCAAAGGTGTGACTCAGGGTCCCGCAGGGCCCTGCTGCCTCTCCTGGCGTGAGCATCCCTCCTTCCTCAGTCTGCAAGATCCTTATGTTTAAAGCTCTGGGAGGTTTGAAGACACCTGTTCTGCAAGGAGACAGTACCCACGTGAAGGACAAGTGGATCTGGCTGGAATGTTGAGAGCCAGGATGGCAGTCTCAGCGTGAGGCCTAAGGGGGCTGGGGGGAAGGGCAGGGAGCTGTCACTATAGCTTATAGCTGAGTCATGTCTGCTATTCGGGCTCACTTCAGAGCAAGTCCCTGAGCCACTTGTGCAGAGACAGGTGGTGGGGAGACAGGAGAAAGCCTCTGTCTTTAGCTGGGAGTCTGAAGACATAGACGCTGGCCCTGGCTTGGCATGAGCCAAGGGACACAGCTGTACATGAGGGCCTGTGGGGTGTGGGCTCAGACCCTCTGTGGGCCCTTCCAACTCTGCCATTTCTGTGACTCTGCAGGGAGGTGTTGGGAAATAGGCAGGAAGGTGTAGGCCTGCTGTAGGAAGGTGAACTACAGGTGATCTTTCCCCTGCCTGGCTAGTGTGTGGAGACCACCTCCGGGTCAAAGGAGGCATGCAAGTTCCCCCATCAGGCCCTCCCCAGCAACACTGGGAGGAATTAGCACCCACCCAAAAAGGAATCGGCCTATTCCAAACATGCCTTCAAGAGGGGCCGCTTCTGAGGTCTGTTCCGCAGAGGACCAGGCCAGTGATGGTGAAGCCAGCCACCTTCCTGGCTCAGGAGCTCCTCCTCACCCACGGCTTCTGTTAGCATCCCATGTCCTGGAGACGGCGAAAGCAGAGCTGAGCGGGCAAGGAGTTGGGTCCGAGCAGGGCCAGGGCCCAGCAGGAACATTAGCAAGTCTCTCAAGCCTCAGGTGGGGCGGGGCACGGCCCCTCCTGCCCGAGTTCTCTTTTTACCAGATGGAAGTTCTTGGCTGTGAGTTGTCCAGGTTCTTGGCATATTGAACAAAGAATTGAACAAAACGCACAAACAGTGCAACAAAAGAACAGAGTAAGGAAGGTACAGACGTATCGAAGAGCGAAAGTGCAATCCACATAATGGGAGCAGGCTGGAGCAAGTGGGTTTTATCAAGCTACAAATGTTTGGTAACACCCCAGGTGCCCTTTAGAGGCCTCCAATTGGTTACACCCTATAAAGGATTGGCTTTTGACCAATCAGAGGCTGAAGTGGAGACGGCCAATCAGAGGATGAGGTGGAAACTTCCGCCTTGTTATGACAGGAGGGAGGGTGTGGCCTGTGTGCTGCCCAATCTTTCCTAGAACTGGCTGCATCTGTTGTTCTTTTGCTTCTGCCTTAATAACCTTGGTTACCCTAATTCCCTCATTATCCTGCCTCTTCTGGGAAAGGGAGTGTTGGGAGCAGACTGGGTGGGCTGAGGGAGAGGCAGGCCTATGGTGGCCAGAAATGGCTCCCTGCAGAGGCTGCAAGGCCGGCCCAAGCACCAGGTCAAGAATGCCAAATGATTCCACCAGGGCTGGAAGGGGGCCAGGGACTGCAGAGCAGCATGGCTGGAGGGTGAGCCTGGAGTGAGGGTGCACCTGGAGCGAGGGCACGCCTGGAGTGAGGGTGCACCCAGCCCAGAGCCCTCCCGAGGGGCTGCTCTTATGACCTTGTGGGGGTGGGCCTAAGCCATAAAAACAACAGCGAATCCAAGCGGGAGGGGACTTGGGACAGCACTAGGATTTCCCAAGCACCTACACTGTGGGAGGCACCATACAGAGATTCAATTCCACGAGTCGTGGACCCACGCGGTCCAGCCTCTGAATAGAGTCACAGATAAGAAGTCCAATCCAAATTGTCAGAAGTGATAATAAAGCAATTCTCATTCTTACCCGGACTTCTCTTTAGGCAGATGCAGCTGTTCTTTCTGGCCTTTGGAGATCCCTGTTCTCCCACTCACACTGCTCCTGGGCTGCCCATTTGCCAAAGCCCCACCACTCCCAAGTCTCCGCCTCAACCTTTAAGCTTCAGCCGCACTCCTCTTCCTCCTGCTCGGCTGGATTCAGAAGGGCAGGCCCGGAGCCCTAAAGACTGGAGACTGGAGCGAGGCCGCTCAGTGCCGGGCCCAGGTGGGCGCCATCATCGCATGGGGGCTGGGAGAGCCCAGAGCAGGCAGGTGCAAGCCCTGAGCCAGGGCTACGAGCGGGAGAGGAAAGGGAGGGCAGGAAGCAGGAGGTAGAAGGTGGGCACGGTCACCCCTGGCCCATTTGTGAGCCTGGAAGGTGCTGCCTTCCCCAGCTATGGTGAGGAAACTAGGTGCAGAGAGGTTAGGAGTGGCCCAAGATCACCCAGCCAGCGAGAATGAGTGTCAGGAATTGAACTCAGGTCTGACTGAAGCCAAGGGTGTGTTCCTGAAACTTCATTATCTACACTTCCTATCAGAGAAGAGGTGCAGAGAGAAGGAAGTTAGAGCTTAAGGGGTATGTGTGTGTCTTTGTGTGTGTGTGTGTGTGTGTGTGTGTGTGTGTGTCAGGTGGGTGGGGCGGAGGGGAGCATGAGGAAGATGAGACAAGGTCATCAGAAAGGAGAAGGATGCCAGGCACATTGGCTCACACCTGTAATCCCAGCACTTTGGGAGGCCGAAGCAGGTGGGTCACTTGAGGTCAGGCATTTGAGACCAGCCTGGCCAACATGATGAAACCCCATCTCTACTGAAAATACAAAAATTAGCTGGGCATGGTGATGCGCGCCTGTGGTCCCAGCTACTCGAGAGGCTAAGGCAAGAGAATCACTTGAACCTGGGAGGCAGAGATTGCAGGGAGCCAAGATTATGCCACTGCACTCCAGCCTGGGCCACAGAGTGAGACTGTCTCAAAAGAAAGATGGAGTTGCTGAGGGAAGGGGAATGAGGTTGAGGGAAAGAGAAAAGACAGACATTTGGAAATATAAATCTCAATGCCAGACATTTAGACACTGTTAGAGGTTGTCAGGATCTTTCTCAGAGTTGTTTTTTGCTTTTTTTTTTTTTTAAGCCATGGTAGCCAACTTATGGTATAGCTTTGGGACAGGGCCAGAGACACCAAGACAGAACAATCAAACGGGCACCCCACCATCGAATGTGTTCCCAGAAACCTCCCAACCACCCTGCAGGGCCCTGAGGTCCATGGAATGGCTTAAAAACGACAGTGTTCATGTCACAGTTTAAAGACCCAGCATGTGCCTTCTGTAGCTGTGCACCATAATGTCTTGCCATCAGGCTCTAGGGCCCAAGTCTATTAAAATTCTGGTGCTTCTGTGGCTTTGGGATTGGAAAATGATAGAAACAGGAAGGAGCAATGGAAAGACAATCAGCGTACCAGGAACCCAGTGCAGCCCGCACAGCCACAGCGCCTGTGCGCGTCTGCTCCGGGTCTTTTGTCCTGACAGGAAGGGGATGCGCCCTGAGGCTCTGGGTTGACGGCCACGGCTGATTCTTGGAATGGTGTTGAAGATGGGAGTGGGATCAACAATGATGAGACATTCATGTTTTATGTTTGTGATTTACATTTGTGTTTTGTGTGTGTAATTTACATCTGCAGAGGGCTTGATGTCTCACAAAGCACATCATACACAATTCCCTCTCCATCCTAACAACAACCCAGTGAAGCAACCTGGGAAACTCCCATCATAAGCACCAGTGCCTGTTTCTCTTTGTGCCGGGTACAAGGCGAAATGGCACTTCCCACCGCCTGGAAGTTAGGCGTGGCCATGTCACTTAAAGGATGCGGTTGAAGCCTTTCCACTACAAATCACCTGTTGCCTGCCCTGGTGTGGCCCAGGTCCCAGAAGGAGGACCCCCGGAGCAGGGTCCCCAGTTAGCCAGCAGTGGGTATAGCATGAATGTGTGTTGCTGCAGCAAAACCCAGCTATAGTCATGGGTACAGAAATTATTACTGGTTTCAAAATGAGTGAACGCTTAACCCAAGGCCTCCCAGATACAAGCTTGGAACGGAATCTAGGTCTTTTGCTCCTTAGACTAAAGGCTGGCACTATAGTAAGTTGGAAAGCCACTTTAGCATAGGCAGAGCAAGGATTGAAGCCACATAGGCTCTCCCTGTTAGGGCTGATGACCTTGACCTAGGGCAAGCCATCTTAGCCTTTGGGAGTATTGCGTTGCTCATCTGAAAAACGGGCTGATAACCATGCACAGGACGGTGGGGGAACTTCAGTCAGAGGACAAGTGCAAAGCCCTCTCTGTGGCAGGCACTCCCTAAGTGCTCCTCCCCCGGGACCCGGGGCTGGCTACTCTCCTGTGCCATGGAGTCGCAGAGGTTTGCATACAGCTCAGGAAGTTCGAAGATGATTTAGGGTTCCCTGAGCATCCTGGCTGAATTTTTCTTCCTTCTGCCCTCAGCTACGTGGAGTCTTTATTCCCGCCTGGGCTTGGAATCTGGAAGGTGTCTCCTTTGTATCCAATTAGAACATTTTTCATTTCAAAATGTATTGTTGTCCAGGGACAATGGCATAAAGCAGAGCCTAGCTGGCTCCTGAGAATAGAAGCAGACAGTGAAAGGGCTTCCTGAGAACAGTGGCACCTTTGAGAGCGACTGTCCCTCTCGGCTCCACACCAACTGAGCTGGCACCCAGGTGTCAGCAGGAGAGCCCTTGTAATTAATTTTTAAATTTGCTATTTTCATGCATTTGGGCATGGGGCTGAAGTTCCCATTGGTTTTGACCTTTAAAAATGTTACAGGCAATATCAGCTTTTCTCCAATTGAAGGGCACTAACCCAGAGGCTATAAAAACCCCAGCCTCACGGGCTGGCACCTTCCCTTCCGTTTCCTCTCTTTTCCCTGCATTTCACTTGTCATCTATAGATAGGAAATCTACATACACACAGACTTATTTTTTTTTCTGGAATGAGGTGTATGTTTCCATCCCTGCATTTTCCATTCCCAAAGTGGCTGTCACACATTTTTTTTTTTATTGTGGTAAAATATACCTCACATAGAATTTACCATCGCGACGAGTTGTGAGCATGCAGTGCTGTGGTAGTAAGTCCATTCCCATTGACATGCAACCGTCATCACCAGCCATCTGCGGAACCTTCTCATCCTCCTCCACTGAAACTCCACACCCATGAAACACTAACTCTCTGTTCCCCCGGCCCAGCCCCTGGCAACCCCATCTACTTCCTGTCTGTATGACTTTGACACTCTAGACGCCTCATCTAAGTGGAATCATCCAGTATTTGTCTTTCCGTGACTGGTATTACGTCCTCAAGGTCATCCAAGGTTGTGGGATGTGTCAGAATGTCCTTCCTTTTTAATGCTGAATGCTATTCTGTCATACGGATATCTCACATATATTTTAAATGGGGAAAGATCCTCAAAGGCTAGTCGTGAAACACTGTTTTTCCCTTTAGAAGGTGTTTTCTCCACACGTTATTTCATTTGATCCCTACCAAGGTTTGGAGGTAAACGCAATTACCCCAGTTCATATGGGAAGGGCCTAGTCTCTGAGAAGCTAAGGGGCTGTCCTGGGCCACACACTGGGTAGAACAGCAGGGCTCGGACCCACGGCCTCTCACCAGAGCCCTGGTCCTTCTAGCCCCCATCCCATAATACCCCCATCTCAAATGTTGAAAACAGAACTTAGCCTTTGTTCAGGCTAATGTTTGCTTGTCCATTTTCTTCACTCCCCACTTACATCCATTAGTTAGAGGCTTCCAGCAGGGGCCCAGATAAGGTCAGGGTGGAGAGAGAATCTGGTTTCAAAAGAACCCATAGAAAGATAGGAAAAAACTCCACCCCAATCCCAGTGCCCTCCAACCACAGTGAACCACTAAGGCTATGCCTTTCAGGCTTTTTTGTAAGATAAAATGATTGAAGAGGTACAGAAGGAAATCTCGTATTTGCATTTAAGGCCACTGGTGATGCAAACTGACCTAGATTAGACTATGTCTACGCTGGAACGGAACCACACCTGTGGGGGCGGAGCAAGCCAGGGAAGTGATAGAGCCATTGGTGGCTGGGCACCGACTGGGACCACCTGCCAGTCAGTAGGTGGGACGCCCTGTCAGGAACCCCATCCAGCGTCTCCACTCTTCACAGCAACCCACGAGGGAGGGGAGCTGCCCCCACCCTCCCCATCACACCCTCCCCATCACACCCTCCCCATCACACACTTCACAACCATGTGGCTAGAGGATGTGGCATAAGGAGGTAGGACGGAAGAAGGAAAGTGAAATCAATCTAGAAGTCCAGCTTCAGGGCAGGGGGCTGTGACAAGGCCCAGACTTGGGCTCCTTCTACTGCTGCCACCACAGTGGTCTTGGGGACCCCTCCTCAGGGACCAAGGCCCCAGAATGTTGCTCACCCTGTGCTCTGTCCTGAGCCACTTTCAGGTAGGAAGTTGGTGACTGCAGGGGCTGTTCTGCCACCTTCTACAAGGCCCAGAAGGACCACCAACAAGCCCGGGCATTTGAACTTTCTCCTATAGGGAAGGGGGCGCCAGGAAATGTCTGTACTGAGGAGAGGCAAGGGGTGTGTCAGCACCTGCTGGGCAGACCCAGGGGAATAGGGAAGAGAGACGGAGTTGGGACAGCAGCCCAGGAAGCCCTAGGAATGCTGAATGCACCCCACCCTGGGCAGGGAGGGTGAGCAGAGATGAAGATAAGCACAGAGCACTTCTTGGGAACAGCCATGTCCTTGGTGGCTGCAGGCCCTCAGAGTGGCAGATTCATCACAGCCGCGGTGCGCCCGGACTGGAGAGGCTCCATGCACTCCAGTGATGGGAGGCTGGCTTCTCACTGCCCGTAAAATACCACAGTGAGGAACTGAGGGGCCCTTTTTTTGAGACAGGGTCTCTGTCACCCAGGCTGGAGAGCACTGGCACAATCACCGTTCACTACAGCCTCGACCTCCCAGACTTGGGTGATCCTCCAACCCCAGCCTCTTGAGTAGCTGCGACCACAGGCGTGCACCATCAGGCCCAGCTAATTTTTATATTTTTAGTAGAGACAGGGTTTCACCATGCTGCTTCCCGGGCTGGTCTCGAACTCCTGGTCTCAACAATCCTCCCACCTCAGCCTCCCTAAGTGCTGGGATTACAGGCTGAGCCACGGTGCCCAGCTGGGGGGCTCTTGAATGAAGCAGAAAGGCCTATCTGGTCTGGTCCTTCCAAACGAGCTTCGAGGTATCATTTACACCATCAACAGAGGCTTATACCTCTGATGCTAGAGATGTCCTTTCCAAGCACCAAGCTTCAGAGCCATCCAGCTTGGCTCCCTCTTGCTGGCTGTGTGACCTTAGGCTCTCTGAGCCTTGGTTTTGATACAGAAATGACGACTTTCCTTAATAAGACCTTCCAAGTTGGCAGCAAAGAGATACTGCTGGCAGGGGTGAGGCAGCTCTCCTCTACAGTTCACCTTCGGAGTGGCTGGCTGATCCCAGCCACCATGGGCACGCTGCCCTCAAAGATACATGGTCCCCGTTTTGTTTTGTTTTTTGAGATGGAGTTTTGCCCTTGTCGTCCAGCTGGAGTACAATGGTGCAGTCTTGGCTCACTGCAACCTCCTTAGCCTCCCGACTAGCTGGGATTACAGGCACCCACCACCGCACCCAGCTAATTTTTGGGTTTTTTTAGTAGAGATGAGGTTTCACCATGTTGGCCAAGCTGGTCTCAAACTGCTGATCTCAGGTGATCCACCTGCCTCAGCCTCCCAAAGTTCTGGGATTACAGGCGCGAGCCACGGCGCTCGGCCCACGGTCCCCTTTTATCCCCTTTAACTGCTGGTGAGAGGCAGACACTTGCCCTTTAGGCAAAAGAGTATGCTGGGATGACACTGTTTTCAAGTTAATATAAGCATCAAGTGTGCCCTCAATGAACGGACCCATGTTATGCCACACAGCCTGATCTCTCGGGTTGAACCAGGCTGTCCCACCAAGACACTGCCCCTGCCTGATTCCGAATCCTAAGGTCAGTCCAGAGGCCCCCGAAAGGGCCACAGTATGGCTGACAGCCCGGCCGGCCCCTGTGATCACATTCATTCACTCACATTCATTTACTGGAGGAATAATCCTGTTCCCAGGCCCTGTTCTATCTGAACACGCTCCTAAGGAAAAGCAGCCCAGAGGTGTTCTTGAGCCAGTTCATGGAGTGCGCCTGGGTACAGTGACTTCGCCTCGGCAGCTCGAGATTGGCCATGGCGGGATTCTTTACTCCAGGGAAAGCCGGTCAACACCACACATAAGGGCTTCTTTTTCTCCTCAAAGAGCCGGTGGTTAAACCAGTGCACCAATGGTTAATCCGACCTGCATATCCTATAACGTAGCAATTACACCTCTGGGTGTCTACCTAAGAGAAAAGAGTCCACATATTCCAACCAAAGACAAGCGCAAGAATGCTCAGAGCAGCTGTATTCAAAGTTGACAAAGAATGGAAACAAGCCAGATGCCCGCTGACAGGAGGAATGGTGAGCAGGGTCACACCCGCACAATGGAGAGCTCCTCGAAGACAGAGAAGAGAGCTATGGATCCACATGACAGCACGACCGACTCTCACAGACATTGTGCTGAGTGAAAGAAGTCAGGCACAAAAGCCTGCATTGTGCGATCTGCTGCACACAAAGTTCAAGAATAGGCAAAACTAGTGTACAGTGAGAGAGACCAACACGTGGCTACCTCCGGGAAAGGAGCTGGGATTGACTAGGATGGGCAAGAGGAGGCCTTATTTCTGGGGGCTATTCCATATCTTCATGAAGGGTATGCACGTATGGAAAAGTTAATCGGGCTGTGCATTTGAGATTTGTTTGCTTTGCACTTCACACTGCTTGCTGCACGTATTGTGTACCTCTATTAAAGAGGAAAGACAAAGTATGTGTATCTGTGTGCGTGTATCTGTCTCTGTCTTCTAGGAAGTCCCTTCCTTCTTCCTAGCTCGCTGCCCAGCTCAGCCCCCAGCTTAGCAGCTCCCATCTTCCTTAAAGTGAAGACCCAGGCAATACCAGCTCCTGAGTTCCAGTTCCTGAGTTCCGGCTGTCCCAGGCCTTCCCTGTCCCCCAGCCCTAGAAAACCGCCTTTAGAAAGACCCTGCGCAAAAACTGAGTTGACTGTTGAACAATGCTGTCCCACCAAGACGCCACCCCGGCCTGATTCTGAATCCTGAAGTCAGTCCAGAAACCCATGAAGGGTCCCCAGCATGGCTGATAGCCAGGCCAGCCCCCTTACCGCATTCATTCACTCACATCCATTTATTCAAAAGCCCAGGTGAGGGGCGGGCATGAAGATGGAAGGGCCCAGACTGAGGTAGGATGTGGTGGCAGCAGTGCAGATGTGGTGCCTTCAGGGCTTGGCATCTGGTAGAATCAGGCAGGGGAAGGACTTGGTGACAACTAGGGACCGGAAGGGTGACTACACATCTGCCAGAAGTCAGGTGAGGCACAGGCAGTTGTCGGCCTCGGCTGCCTCCAGGGCTGCCCAGCTCTAATTTCCAGCCAAGAGTGGGGAACTGCAAGAGTCAGAACAGTAAGGACAGTTGCCCATGTTTGTCAAGTGAGGAAACTGAGGCTTGGAGTGGGGAAGAAACTTGCCCAGGTTCACCCAGCTAGAAGTTTCAGGCTTGGAATCTGAACCTGCTTATTTTTTCTAGGAGTTGGAAGGCTCTGGGGAGGGCAGGCTGGGGTCTGCAGTAGAGGTGTGCACGGGCCCTGGCGGGTGAGCAGGAAGCGCTAGGACATGGGTCGGGAGCATGGAGAGGCTGGTGTGCCAGGGTCTGACCTGAAAGACTCCACCAGGTCCGTCACTGTCTGTATCAGCCCCGGGGACTGCCAAGACTTGGGATAAGCTCAAGACAAGGCAGAGCGAGGGGAGAGCCAGCTGTGTCCCTAGCATCTGGGCCCCTAGCGAGCTGCCGCCGAGACTGCTCCAGGGCCAGGAAGTGGCAGGTCTGGGGCAGCATCCCAGCTGGACCCCTGCGCACTGTGAGACTGTTGGGAAGCCACCTCTACTTCCTCGTCTGTAAAATGGAGACAGCGACCCCCATGTAGGTTTGGAGTAACAGATATAACGTGTATAAAATGCCAGGCAGAGTTTTAGGGTGTGTGAAAACACAATAGCGACTTCAGAACTCTTCACTGAATATATTCAATCCAACCAAGCCCGCCCAGTGAAGGAATATGAAAGCTGACGGCTCCTGCTTGAGCACGTGGGAGCGTCACTGGGGGAGGGATGGGGAGGGATGGGCGAGGG
>NW_016820683.1:674939-696777 GCF_001698545.2 Rhinopithecus bieti | reverse complement strand
GGGGGAGGGATGGGGGAGGGATGGGGGAGGGATGGGGGACAGCAGGGGGGAGGGGACAGCCTCGCAGCACTTGGACAGGAATTCGCGAAGGCTGGAAGAATAAGCTGTACTCAGATTTATACTGCTTCACAGCTACTTTTATTTTATTACTATTTTTTTTTAGATGGAGTCTCTCTGTCACCCAGGCTGGCATGCAGTGGCACGATCTCAGATCACGCCTCACAGTTACTTTTATTAAAAATCATGAATTCTGGTCAGGGACATGGTCTGCCTCGAATGCTAAAAAGCTGCCAGGCCCAGCGGCTCACTCTTATTATCCTAGCACTTTGGGAGGCCGAGGCAAGAAGATGATGTGAGACCAAGAGTGTGAGACGAGCCTGGGCAACAGAGTGAGAACCCCATCTCTACAGAAAAATTTAAAAGTAAAAGATTTAGCCAGGCATGGCAGTGCTCACCTGTAGTCCCAGCTATGTGGGAGGCTGGGGCGGTAGAATTGCTGGAGTCCAGGAGTTCAAAGCTGCTGTGAGCCATGATCGTGCCACTGCAGTCCAGCCTGGGTAGCAGAGCAAGACCCTGCCTCAAAAATAAATAAATAAACGTCACGAATTTATGAAGTTCTTTGAAATGAATCCAGTCCTGCCAGTGTATGCGTTGCTGCCCTTCCACAGCAGGGAAGGAGTGGTCTCTGAACAGCTAAGCCCACCCCTAAATGCCTGGCTGAGGAGTGCAGCCCCTGGCTTTTCAGCTGCACCCTTTCTAAGCCCACTTCTGCGACCTCGTCTGCGGGACAGATGGGGAAATGGCCACGGTCCTCTCAGGCCCAGCTAGGGTGGGGGTCAGTGTTTCACAGAAATAGAGAGAGAACAGCCAGGCCTGGTCCCACCCCTCCGCTCTTGCTTCCTCGGGACACCGCCCTTCTCAAGGGCGTGCAGTGATCAAATGCACAATGCCCCGTGCCTTCACCTGGCAAAGACGCCGTCAGAGGAAACTGCACATCTTTCTACAGCGTCACCGCCTCCCGGGGTACAGGGCATTCCCTTGGCCTCAGGCTGAGCGGGACACAGACCCCACTCAGCAGGCCTAAGTGGGCATCAGGGGCGGCCTGCTCTGCGCTGCCCAGTCACAGAGGTGCCCGTGAGAGCTCGTGGCCCGAGAAGCCGCACTCGTATCCACAGTGAGTCTGGGGCTCTCAGTCACCCTGAAGAATAGCACAGACAGGGACTACACAGTCCTGAGGCCAAACTCCCATCTGCTACTACTGGCTGGATCACCTAGACTTGCTTCAACCTGAGCTTCCTCGTCTGTAAGATGGGATCATCACCATGCTCATGGCGCACGATCTTTAGAGGCGTCGGTGAGAGTCGGTAGAAAGGGCCTCGCACCGAGCCAGGTAAGCCAGGACTATGCCACACACTGAGACATTTACAGCCCTTATGCTGCTATATTCTGACTGCCCCGTGAACATGCAATGATTTCTGTTGCACTGTCCTGGCCTGGGGAACCCAGGCCTCAGCTGAACCCCTATGGCCCTGACCCTGTCTGGCTCTCCCAGGCCCTAACTCAGCCTGGTTCATCTCCTGCCCTCCCTCAGCCCCTGCCCCAGGTCTCTTCCGGCGGCATCAGCCAGGACCGCCCTCCCACCTGTGGATCCAGCCCCTCACCTCCCCCAGAGCCAGCCTCGGCCCTGCTCTAGACCAAGGTCCTCCTCCATGTTTGGGGAACACATTTTACAGATTGATCACATTTTTAGCAAGCAACTTGCTCCTTCCTGCCGGAAAGGTGCTAAATAAGTTCTGTGTTATTATTTTCTATTTTTAGTCATACTTTTAAAACTGAGACAGAAATAAAAAGGGCAAAAGCAGGAGGCTTGATGATAAGTTGGTCTCCATCTCCAGCCCCACCTCTTCCCCTCAGATAGCCATGGCTGTCCCTTCTGCACACAGGAAAGGGCCCAGCCCACCCGCCCTGCCCCATCCCATTCCCGATTTGTGTTTTACACAGCTGATCCTGCACCTGCTGTTTCGCCAAGCATCTTACAGCTCTTCTTTTATCAGATGGACTCGATTCTCTCTAAAGGCTTCCTGGAATTCTACTGTGTGAATGCTCCCCAGTGCAGAGTATCTGAATCCCTCTTTGATGGAATGTCAGGCTGCTTCCGCGCCGTAGTAAATAGTCATCCCGCGGAATACATTCCTAAAGGTGGAATTGCTGGGTCGAAGGTCACAAGGGCTTCCTGGGTGCCACACACTAGTTCAGCCCGACAGTCTGTGGGGTGTCCTGCACTGGTCCGGCCTGGGCCTGTCCACCTCCAATGCCGGCCTCACAGTCAAGCCCATTCATGTTTTGACTGTCATTCATTCTTTCACTCATTCATTCATTATCATCTCCTCTGGGCCAGGCCCCAGGTTCTGGGGATTCACACAAGACCTAGCCCAGCCTTCAGAAACCTCCAGCCTGGGGCTGAATCTTCCCCTTCTGTGAAATCTCCTGGGATCCTCCCGAGCAGGGCCTCTGCCCCCTCCTCTGGGCTCCCACTGCATTGGGTGAGTAGTTTGCACAGCTTTTCATCTGTGATAGAGACGCACATAGGCACCTTCCAAAGAGACCTTGTTCTACTGCCAGTGACAAGCGCGAGCTCCCTCCCTCCAGGAGACTACCCCCTGTCCACCACTGATCGGACCAGGGCTAACTGGACTCCTGTCCTGGGAAATCGGAGCAACTGAGTGTCAGGCAGGTAGTGCTGGGCTTGGGAGTTGCTGAGGAGGAGGTAAGAGAAGCTATAGGGCCCCACACATGACAAAGCTATGGGACAGCCAAAAGGGCCTTGTCAGGGAAGCCTGCCTGTAGCGTGGAGGTTGGAGCTGGCAGACAGAGAGGGGCCAGGAGAGACTATCCCTAACGGCAATGAAGTGTTGGGAGATCCCCCTAGAGCCTGATTCAAACTCACCTGATATTTAAATCAGCTCAAGAGGGATTGGCTCCTTCCCATCCAACAAACCCTGAGAGCTTCCATCCTCAGCCCAGAGGGAGTCTTCAGGGAAGGAAGCCAGGTTCATCTCCTTCTGCATCCTCCGCACCCAGCATGCGGCTGGAAAAAGGGAGGCTCAGAGCAGCAGCCAGTGGGCACTGACCAGGCACTTGCCTGTGCCAGGTGCTAGGCTGGGCATGTCATCCCTGTGAATCCCATCTCAGACCCGTGAGGAGCCACCACCATGTGCCCTTTTACGCTGCAGCTGCTTCTAACGTCAATGTGATCGACTTCAACACCTCCACTTCCATCACCTCCACTTCCATCACCTCCACTTTTATCACCTCCACTTCCATCACCTCCACTTCCATCACCTCCACTGCTGTCACCTCCACCTCCATCACCTCCACCTCCATCACCTCCACCACTGTCACCTCCACTTCCATCACCTCCACTGCTGTCACCTCCACTTCCATCACCTTCACCTCCATCACCTCCACTTTCATCACCTCCACTTTCAGCACCTCCACTGCCATCACCTCCACTTCCATCACCTCCACTTCCATCACCTCCACTTCCATCACCTCCACTTCCATCACCTCCACTTCCATCACCTCCACTTCCATCACCTCCACTTCCATCACCTCCACCTCCATCACCTCCACCTCCATCACCTCCACCTCCATCACCTCCACTTCCATCACCTCCACTTCCATCACCTCCACCTCCATCACCTCCACCTCCATCACCTCCACCTCCATCACCTCCACTTCCATCACCTCCACTTTTATCACCTCCATCTCCATCACCTCCACTTCCATCACCTCCACTTTCAGCACCTCCACTGCTGTCACCTCCACTTCCATCACCTCCACTTCCATCACCTCCACTTTCAGCACCTCCACTTCCATCACCTCCACTTCCATCACCTCCACTTCCATCACCTCCACTTCCATCACCTCCACTTCCATCACCTCCACTTCCATCACCTCCACTTCCATCACCTCCACTTCCATCACCTCCACTTCCATCACCTCCACTTCCATCACCTCCACTTCCATCACCTCCACTTCCATCACCTCCACTTCCATCACCTCCACTTCCATCACCTCCACTTCCATCACCTCCACTTCCATCACCTCCACTTCCATCACCTCCACTTCCATCACCTCCACTTCCATCACCTCCACTTCCATCACCTCCACCTCCATCACCTCCACCTCCATCACCTCCACCTCCATCACCTCCACTTCCATCACCTCCACTTCCATCACCTCCACCTCCATCACCTCCACCTCCATCACCTCCACTTCCATCACCTCCACTTCCATCACCTCCACTTCCATCACCTCCACTTCCATCACCTCCACTTCCATCACCTCCACTTCCATCACCTCCACTTCCATCACCTCCACTTCCATCACCTCCACTTCCATCACCTCCACTTCCATCACCTCCACTTCCATCACCTCCACTGCTGTCACCTCCACTTCCATCACCTTCACCTCCATCACCTCCACTTTCATCACCTCCACCTCCATCACCTCCACCTCCATCACCTCCACCTCCATCACCTCCACCACTGTCACCTCCACTTCCATCACCTCCACTTTCATCACCTCCACCTCCATCACCTCCACCTCCATCACCTCCACCTCCATCACCTCCACCTCCATCACCTCCACTTCCATCACCTCCACCTCCATCACCTCCACTTCCATCACCTCCACCTCCATCACCTCCACCTCCATCACCTCCACTTCCAGCACCTCCACTGCTGTCACCTCCACTTCCATCACCTCCACTTCCATCACCTCCACTTTCAGCACCTCCACTGCTGTCACCTCCACTTCCATCACCTTCACTTCCATCACCTCCACTTCCATCACCTCCACTTCCATCACCTCCACCTCCATCACCTCCACCTCCATCACCTCCACTTCCATCACCTCCACTTCCATCACCTCCACTTCCATCACCTCCACTTCCATCACCTCCACTTCCATCACCTCCACTTCCATCACCTCCACTTCCATCACCTCCACTTCCATCACCTCCACTTCCATCACCTCCACTTCCATCACCTCCACTTCCATCACCTCCACTTCCATCACCTCCACTTCCATCACCTCCACTTCCATCACCTCCACTTCCATCACCTCCACTTCCATCACCTCCACTTCCATCACCTCCACTGCTGTCACCTCCACTTCCATCACCTTCACCTCCATCACCTCCACTTTCATCACCTCCACCTCCATCACCTCCACCTCCATCACCTCCACCTCCATCACCTCCACCACTGTCACCTCCACTTCCATCACCTCCACCTCCATCACCTCCACCTCCATACCTCCACCTCCATCACCTCTACCTCCATCACCTCCACTTCCATCACCTCCACTTTTATCACCTCCATCTCCATCACCTCCACTTCCATCACCTCCACTTTCAGCACCTCCACTGCTGTCACCTCCACTTCCATCACCTTCACTTCCATCACCTCCACTTCCATCACCTTCACCACTGTCACCTCCACTTCCATCACCTCCACCACTGTCACCTCCATTTCCGTCACCTCCACCACTGTCACCTCCACCACTGTCACCTCCACTTCCATCACCTCCACTGCTGTCACCACCACTGTCACTTCCATTTCCATCACCTTCACGGCTGTCACCTCCACTGCTGTCACCTCCACTTCCATCACCTCCACCACTGTCAGCTCCACTTCCATCACCCCCACCACTGTCATCTCCACTTCCATCCCTTCCACCACTGTCACCTCCACCACTGTCACCTCTACTTCTATCACCTCCACCACTGTCACCTCCACTTCCATTGCCTCCACTGCTATCAAAGCTGTGCTCAGCCTGCCGGACCTAGTCTTGAATCCTAAATCCATCTGTTTCTCACTTCACAGAAAGGTTTGATTTGCACCAGCAAAATTTCTGAGAAACGGAAGGAATGTAAAAACATATAAGCAAGGCCAATACCAAGGTCTGGAAAGGAGCAGGCTGGGCAGCCTGGTGCCACCCATAACGGCTAGGCCTAGGTGCCCCCGAGCCTGTAAGGCGGGGGCTGGAAGCACCTTTTCTGCTGCACACAGAGCCTTTGCTGGGCCCTTGAGGCTGTGGGGTAATGAGGAAGACACGATGGAAACCAGCCTGTTCCAGAATGAGCAGGAAGTTTATTGTCCTTCTGAGGCTCCTGCGGTATGGGCACAGGGAACACTGTGTCTCAAAGGAGCGCACTGTGGCTACAGCTTATATAAGTTAAGGAATAAAGAATCTCTCTCCCAGCAAGACATTTCCCACCCTCGCCCCACTCCCCGCACTCCCGACGAGCAGGGACACTTCTGGGGGCAGGTTTCAAGGCACAGGCAGCCCCGCCCTCACCTTGATAAGGACCATCTGGGTCCTTGCCAGGTCCTCCTCTTGGGCGCCTAGAATCGGGGGCCCACTTGTCCAAGCACCTGAGGGATTTCCAGATGGGTCCAACCCTGGCACCACTGGGGTCCGCCCCAGGTCCTCCCAGTGAGAACATGCGATGAAAAGTAAAATGCTGCAAGTCTGCAGTGGGTGAGCTGAGAGCATGGGGACCCTAAGAGCTGCGCAGCCCCCTGCCGTGGATGTGACGTGTCAACCTAAGTAACAAACTGGGAGAGGCTTTCTACAAAAAATGAGGTTCATTTGGGAACGGGCGCTACGTGGGAATACGTGTGGCGTAGTAAACTGCATGCACTTCCAGGGAGGTCAAGGAAGACAAAGGTTTTTAAAGGAAAATGAAGAGGATGAGGTCATCATTTTGAGATAAGTATCCTTGGCTACTAGAATCGGGAACAAGGGTGGCACTGGTCCAAGGTTAGACAGGCAGTTGCTGGGCCAATGTCCTCCAGGAGCGGTTTTCTGTGTAAGGTTGCAATGACCTTTGTGCAAAGTGGTGATTTTTAAAGAGGCTGTTATGATAGTTCTTGGTATCAGGCATTCATCATGAGAACCCTCCCTTTGTAGCCTTCACTTGCTCTATTTGTCAGGGTTTTAAACCCTGACTCCATTTTTACTCTGACAACTTTCACCAAAGACATGTGAGAGCAGCTGTGCCTGAGCAGAATCTGGGAGAAAAGGCAGCTGGCTGAGCAGCTTTGGCCTCAGAGTTCTTTGCCCTGGAGCAAAAATCTCAGGTGGCACCTCCATGCCCTCAGGGCAGGGCACCTGGTCTCCAAGGAGAGAGAGAGCAGAGCAGGTGCTGGGAGCTGAGGGGCACGTAATCTGGGTGCACAGAGACTGGCTGCCTTCCTTCAGGACCCAGCTGCTGCTGGCGTGGCAGCCGCTGCTGGTTCTGGGCAGCCTTCTCCTCCGTTTTGGGGCCCTCCTGGCCACTCTGGGCCCACAGACACCCAGGAAGCTCCATCTGGGGGGAAGTTTCTGATCTGTAGCAGGGGTCCTGGGAGTGGCAGAGTCAGGCAGTCTCATGGGCTGGAATTTGGGGCAGAGCTAGTGTTCTGGAGGAGATGGGACACTGGGCGCAGACGAGTCCCAGACAGGCAGTGGCATTACCTAGTACAGTGAGGGGGGAGGGTTTTGCAGCTCGGGGAGGGCTTCCTGCAGAAGGCAATGCCGCTGGAGCATCTTAAAAATTAGAAGTTCTTCTAAAACTCGTAGGAATTCTTCGGCAAAACATAGGAGGTTGGGAGGGGAAGGACGTCTGGGCGCCAGGGTGTGGGGTGGAGGACAACGTGAGACCCACCGGGAGAGCTGCAGCTAGCGCGGCATTTAGAGGGGAGCAGTTATCATCCCAAAAGACTTAATCCTGGACACCTTCATCCTGAATGTTGAAATCCCAAAACGATCACTTCTGGAAAAAATAATTTAAAAGTCTTCAAAAGACATTTATTTACATTTTTAAAAGGAGATTTATTTAAGAAACATACAAAAGCATGACAGAACACTTCACAGGCCAGTTTACACCATAAAACAGGCAATAACACCACACATATTTTTGCAAGCAGAAACACCCAGGTATGCTAATGACGGTCGCCCGGGTGTAAAAATTATGAGCAGGCAAAGTTTATTCATAAAGAAATAGGTCAAAAGGAGAAGTTTGCATGCACATCACCGAGTATCACAATTATAAGCAGACAAACCGTATTCATAAAGAAATGAGTCAAAAAGGGACAGGGTACACGCACATCACCGAGCGAGTGCGTGCACTCGGCTTCATGACTGTGATCATCTGAAATATTACATGACTGACAACCTAAGCCTTTTGACAAAAGTGACCAAAACCCACAATGGGTCATCACAGCGTGTGCAGGCACCCAAAGAACTGAGATCTTGAGAAATTTTATTTCACAAATGCAAATGTACAAAAAGGACGTCTCTTCATCTACTGAGGAAGTTTCAATGTTTCTGTGTTGAAAACCAGGAAAGCCTTGAACAATGAGAACACTTGGACACAGGAAGGGGAACATCACACACTGGGGCCATTGTGGAATACAGTGTGGCGATTCCTCAAGGATCTAGAACTAGAAATACCATTTCACCCAGCCATCCCACCACTGGGTATATACCCAAAGGATTATAAATCATGCTGCTACAAAGACACATGCACCGTATGTTTATTGCAGCACTATTCACAATAGCAAAGACTTGGAACCAACGCAAATGTCCATCAATGATAGACTGGATTAAGGAAGTGTGGCACATATACACCATGGAATACTATGCAGCCATAAAAAAGGATGAGTTCTTGTCCTTTGTAGGGACATGGATGCAGCTGGAAACCATCATTCTCAGCAAACTATTGCAAGAACAGAAAACCAAACACCACATGTTCTCACTCATAGGTGGGAACTGAACAATGAGATCACTTGGACACAGGAAGGGGAACATCACACACTGGGGCCTGTTGTGGGGTAGGGGGACGGGGGAGGGATAACATTAGGAGATATACCTAATGTAAATGACAAGTGAATGGGTGCAGCACACCAACATGGCACATGTATACATATGTAACAAACCTGCCCGTTGTGCACCTGTACCCTAGAACATAAATAATAATAATAATAATAATAATAATAATAATAAAAGAAAACCAGGAAAGCCAATGGTCTATATCTCAGGCCGAGGCCAAAAGCCTCAAGGCCCCAGGGTAGGGAGATGCTGGTTAAGTCCTAGAGTCCAAATGTTGTTAGCCTGGCATTTTGATGTCCAAGGCAGCAGAAGGAAAGCCTGTCCCGGCTCTCGGAGATTCGCCTTCGGCATGTGTTCTCTCCACCTACTGGCTGCCTGGATGGCGCCCGCCAACACTGAGGACAGCCCACTGGGACCCACACACTGGTCTCCCCTGGAGACTCCCTCACAAACACACCCAACACAGTGCTTCATCCGGTCCTTCCTCCCGGCAAGGGGACGCCTAAAATTCATCCACAAATCTACCCTTGTCAAACTGGCACCCATACGCATGTCCTGAAGCCACACTTAATTTCCAAATAAAGACAACAGCAAGGTCATAGTTCTGCCTAACATGATGCAATAGCCTGTGGCTGTGATCTTCGGGATTTTAGAATTTAAGGATTTTAGACAATCGGGATTTAGACTTTAGGGATTTTGATCTTTTGGGATTTTGACGTCCAGGATTATGGCATTTGGAATTGTGTCTTTCAGGATAGGATCTAAACCCCCTTTTGAGAGAAGCTTGAAAGAGCAGGCAGGGGCGGCGGGTGGCAAGGAGCAGGAGCCTCCTTCAGAAAGCCCTGGAGCCACCAAAGGTGAGAGGCTGGGGGCTGGACTCATTCACACTGAACATGGATCCTGGGGTGTGGGGCGGAGGGTAGGGTGAGGGGGGACCAGTGGGGGCGAGGGCCGACTCAGGACAGTGGTCTGGTCAGCAGAGAGGCCAAGTTCTCTGGACTTGAACTTTGAGCCTCAGCCTGCAGGTGGCAATGAGTGGTAATAAAACAGTCCAGGGCGGCCAGGCACGGTGGCTCACGCCTGTAATCCCAGCACTTTGGGAGGCCTAGGCCAGAGGATTACTTGAGTTTAGGAGTTCAAGACCAGCCTGGCCAACAGGGTGAAACCCCATCTCTACTAAAAATACAAAAATTAGCCAGGCAAGGTGGCACTCGCTTCTAATCCTAGCTACTAGGGACGCTGAGGGAGGAGAATTGCTTGAATCTGGGAGGTGGAGGTTATAGTGAACCGAGATCTCGCCACTGCACTCCAGCCTGGGCAACAGAGTGAGACTCCATCTCAAAAAAAAAAAAACAGAAAAGAAACAGTCAAGGGCAAGAGGCCTCAGGAGATGACCAGGGCCATCATCACACCGTCACACTCAGAGCCCGGGGGAGGAAGAGGCCCCACAGCTGTTAAGGTGGCCATTAATCTAAGAGCATGTAGAATCTTCTCTAATGAGTGCTATAGTCTGTCCCCAGAGGCCTTGCTTCGGAAGGCAGGGTGCTGTTGCCAGCTCCCGTACTAGAAATTCCGTTAACATATTATAGCTGCAGTCCTAGGAATCTGCTTTTATGTTCCAAAGACAGAGGATAAATGGCCTTTATCATTTTTATGTGGCTGGTGTCACTGCAGAAGCTGTGCGTGGAAGGATCTGAGCTGCGTTTGCTGCGTTTGGACCCTGTTTATTAGGTGCTTCAAGATCTTTCTCCAGGAAGAATTTGCATCTGGGCTGAGAAATGGCTTGGCCCATCCCAGAGCTGGATTACACAGGTCTTGTTCAACATGGTCCAACTCCATGGGGCCCGTGTAGAGACACTCATCACCTCCAGTTAAAACTGCAGGGGAAGTCTGAGCAGGGGTGCCTGGGTGCCTGGGCCAGTCTGCAGTGACTGTGTCAACCCCTGGCCTGAAGCCTCACTGAGTGTGGAAAGCCAGGCCCCTGGGCTCGGTCAGTGACTCCGCTGGGCAGACAGCCTCTCTCACCAGATGACCAGGTGAGGTGTCGTCAGGGCAGGAAGGCACGATGCAGCAGGGGGAGCTTTCCCGCCTCTCACTGGGCATCATGGAGCTGCTCTGTGGCAGGATGGCAATCACCAGCCAACAGTGACACTGAGGCCTGGAGAAACAGTCACAGCCCAACACCTCAGCCCTAGAGCAGACATGGCCCCTCCAACCAGCATCCTCTCCTCCTCTCAGGCTTTGGTGAGCTGGGAGGGCCAGGGGCTTGGCCTGATGATAATTTTTCTTTTTTCTTTTTTCTTTATTTTTGAGACAAGGTCTCACTCTGTTGAACAAGCTGGAGTACAGTGGCATGATCATGGCTCACTACAGCCTCAACCCCCTGGGCTCAAGTGATCCTCCTGCCTCAGCTTCCTGAGTAGCTGGGATTACAGGCACATGCCACGACACTGGGCTGACTTTTGTATTTTTTTGCAGAGTTTTGCCATGTTGCCCAGCCTGGTCTTGAACCCCTAGGCTCAAGAGACCCGCCCACCTTGGCCTCCCAAAGTGCTGGGATTACAGGTATGAACCACCACACCCCACCAGATGAGAATCTTAAAGTCACCCCAAACTGGGCAGCGTTTGAAGCTGGGTGTATTCTGAGATGTCTGTGAAGGTTAGAGCTAGAGCCGCAGCACCGTCTCCAAGTTGCAGACTACTTAGTCAGGGCACAATCCATTTTCTTCATTACAGACCAGGTTCTTCGTCCATCTTTCAAACTAATGAGAAATCTCGCTTGGGTATGTTGAGCTGCTACCTCCCCCGATTTTTTATTGCTTTTCCCCAAAGCCTTCCCTGAATACAAATCTACACGGGGTGTGACTGCTCATGAGCTGTGAAGCCAAATTTAAACCCGAGTCTGCTGAGCGGCACCCCAGGAATCCAGGGCGGAGTCTGCTGGGTGGAGGCGGGGAGGATGCTCGCACTTTTGTCTACGGCTACACAGAGATGCCACTCCTGTCTGTCAAGCGCCAAGTTTCATGGAGGGAATAAGAACCCTACAGATGAATCCTTTGTGTGCCCGAAACACTGCTGTCTGCCAGCGGGAAGGGAGAGACACCACAGCAAGGCTGCTGCAAAGCATAGTGCCCTGAGGGGGCAGGAAAGGACAGGCTCTGGCTGCAGGACCTGGTGGACCACCAGGTCCGAGATGACCATGCTAAGCTGTCCCAGGAGACGAAGATCAGAGCAGGATGCTGCCAGTGTGCGTGGCCCATCAGGGCCTACCCTGGGAGAGATGTTTTGCATGAAGAGGGGACATCATCCCTCTTGAGAGCGCAGGGGCCTCTGCAGGGCCCAGGGAAGCAGCACACACTGGCCCTCAGAAGGCAGGGGACAGACACTGGCACCTGCACAAGGCTGAGCTGACTCAGTTTTCTAGGCTTGGCTCCCTGCTCACCCGCCTCCCACCACCACCAAAGTGGGTAACAGCTCCTGCCTCTTTTTCTGGGAGAGGCTGGGGGTGGTAATACTGTTCATTCAAGGTCGCGTAACTAAGGACAGAGCCTGTCTGAGCCAGGCAGGGTCTGCACATACAACATGGCCATTTCGGCCCTCTTCCTAGAGGGGTTAGCCCGCCCTGCAGAGGCCTGGGGAGTGGCAGGATGGAGTGGGTGAGAGCAAAGGCCCTGGAGTCAGATAAACCTGGTTCAAACCCACCTGGCAACCGCGTGGCCTTGAGCAAGGCATGTGACTTCTCCTGAATCCACCTTCTCACCTGTAAAATAGTGAGAAATGCTTCCTGTCTGCCAGGCCACAAGAGGCCAAGTAGGTGCCCAGGAAAGCCATGCTGCCCAGAGTTGCCCCCTGGGGCTGTGCCCACACTCCCGGGGCACCCACACCTCCAGGAAGAGTACCCTGGCCAGCACAGCCTGTGCCCATCTAGCTGGCGCTGAGTCAGAGCCTGAGTCACGGGGCCGCTTCCTCCAGCGCAGGAGCTCGCGTGGGCACAGATGGATGGGCCCTGCCTGGGAGTGGCATCTGCAGGCTGTGGTGGACTCGAGCGGCGTGAAGCCTGGTCATCAGTTTAGGAAAGTTCAAACGTCCCACTCACGCTCCTGTGGACGAGGCCCAAGACGCAGCACGCTTCCCTGGGGGACTTTGGATCCCAGAACGTATCTCAGGGAGCTCACAAAATGCTTTCATGAGCATGGGGAAGTGGTGAGGTCGGCCTTCCTGGTCTTCCAGAACTTTCCCCATAGGTCCTTTGCCAGGCAGGAAGCAGAGCTCCTCTCGAAATTTACTTTGCGGCTCCTGAACAGAAATGGAATTTGCTTCAAGAATCCTAAACAGGCTAAGCGCGGTGGCTCACGCCTGGAATTGCCCAGCACTTTGGGAAGCCAAGGTGGGCAGATCATGAGGTCAGGAGATCGAGACCATCCTGGCCAACATGCTGAAACCCCGCCTCTACTAAAATACAAAATTAGCCGGGCGTGGTGGTGGGCACCTGTAGTCCCAGCTACTCAGGAGGCTGAGGCAAGAGAATCACTTGAACCCGGGAGGCGGAGGTTGCAGTGCACCGAGATTGCACCACTGCATTCCAGCCTGGGCCACAGAGTGAGACTTTGTCTCAAAAAAAAAAAAAATCTAAACAGAAAGCTGGGCTCTGGAACTGGCCCTCGTGGCGTTGGCATCCCTGCCCTGCGCACCGTGGCCTTCGGTGCCCCTCTGTGAAATGGGGTCTCAGCTTGCCTGGAGCCCAGGGCGCAGGGCACACCTGCAGCTTTCCTCCTCTAGCCAGTCACTCTTTGGGGCCCCAACCCCTCCTGGCCACTCTAGGCCCACAGGCAGCCTGCAGGTGCCCCACTCCAGTGGGAACATAGGCCAACTTCTGACCCACCTGAGTTAGGCAGTCCAGAGACAGCAGAGTGACTGAATAGCCCAAGGTGGCTGCAGACAAATAGTCTTGGGCCAAATCCCATTCTGCCTCCCACGCCTGGTCCAGTCAGGTTCCGCATGATTCAACATCACAGCCCTATCCCTCGCTGTCGGCACCGGCTTCCAGCTCACACAGACTTCACAGCCAAGCCAGCTTTGCTAGTGTCCAGCTCCTTTTCAGCCCACTATTCCTCATTACTCTCACAAACCGCTCTCTACAAAGCCTCTCCCGCTTCCACCTTCGTGCCCTTCAACGGTTTGCAACAGGACTCGTTTCTTAGCTAAGGGACTGGCCATCAGTCTTCTTAATCTGGCCTCATAAATCAGCCACCTGAGTACCCCCACGCGCCTCCACTGACCGCCCCCCCTGAATTCCTGAATCCTCTAGCACCTCTTGGGGCAGCCCCAGGATCCCCAGCTCCCTCCTGGGGGGGACAGCCATGATCCCAATACACCCGGCACTGTCCTTCTCCCTTCCCCTCCCAGGGCCTATCCCCCAGGCAGGCTGAGGGCTCACAGCTGCTCCTGCAGGATCCCTGCCAGCAGTCTCAGCAGCTGCCTCCCCTGTCAGCAGGGCCTTCTCCTGGAACGGGACATCTTAAGCTTGTTGGGATCAATTGTCCGTGGCGTTCCAGTTAATCCCCCTGGCAGGCGACTGTCAGCTTTAGCGAGAGGAGGCGTGAGGACTTGTCAGGACATGGCCTTCCCTTAGGGTATGGAGAGCAGAAAGGGGCCAGTGGGGTCTGAAGGGGTTGGGGGCTAGCAGAAGCACCCCAGGGTGCTTTATAGCAGAAGATGGGATCTTCTGCTATAAAGATCCCATCTTTATAAAAGGCCCCTGGGCTTTAGCCTCCACTTGTCCAGAGCAAAGGACAGTAGGATGAACCAGAGTCCAGCACCTGGCCTGGTGCAGCGGGCACTCAGGAAGGCTGGCAAAAGGCTATGTCTACCTACATGGAAGCCCCAGTGAAGAGAAAAGGGTGTGTGTGTGTGTGTGTGTGTGTGTATCAGTGTGGGTGTGGGAGTGTGTGTGTGTGTGTGTGTGTGTGTATCAGTGTGGGTGTGGGAGTGTGTGTGTGGGTGTGTGTGTGTTTCTTGGTGGGGGAGGGGGCCCAGAGGTATCCTTAGCCTCTAACCCCACCCAAAGATCCCCAGCCAGACGTGCCCTTTAAGAATCGCTTGAACCCAGGAGGCGGAGGTTGCAGTGAGCTGAGATCGCGCCATTGCATTCCAGCCTGGGCAACAAGAGCAAAACTCCATCTCAAAAAAAAAAAAAAGATTCACACAGCCAGTCATTCAGCTGCAACTGATTCCGCATCTGCTCAGTTCTGAGCAGCCCATGACAGAAACGCAGCGCTTACCTGCTGAGGTGTTTCTGCCGGAAGGCTTCCTGGAGAAGGGGTGTTAACCCTACAACAGGCTGAGGAGACGAGGGGGTCATCAGCTACAGCAGCGCTTCTCAATCTGGTCTATGACCAGCACCTGGGAGCTTGTAGAAACGCAAATTCTCAGCAGGGATCAGCCACTCTGGGGCAGGGCCCAGCACCTGAGCCTTAACAAGTGACCAGGTGTTTCTGGGGAGAACCACTGGGCTGGGGCATGGGAGACTTGGTCCCAAGGGGACCAGTATCCAGGGAATTCTCTCCTTCAGCCAAGAGTTTGGGGCCTGACAACGTTTTCTGCACTGTGGTCAAGGTGCTCGTAGGTGGACAAAGTGTGTACTTGGAGCCCGGGCAAAGCAGAAAAGAGTTCTAGAAGAATCTGGCATGTAGCATTTTTCCAGAAAGCATCAACGTCAGCATCATGGGAAACACTAATATTCTGACGGACACTCAATCTCTTTTACCCCCCAAATTAGGCGTTAGGACAACTGTAGGAAGCGAATGTGTGTTCAGGTTCTCCCGCACAGTTGGTCATTTCTTTGCCCTCTCACTCTTGCCTCTTGGGACCTTCCTTCTGGAAATATTTTCCTTTAGAAATGGCTCCAGGAAGGCTCCAAGCTCACTTGGGATTTGTCTGAAGATGCCGACATCTTGTTCTGGAAAGATATTTTTACACAGTACAAATGCAAGGTGGACAGTTATTTATAACCTGTTCATAGAGTGTTTGGTGACGTTGTTTTCCAGGCCTCCGGTCTCTATTAGTGCGATCAGGAGGTTGGTCTGCCACCTAATTGCCGTGCATTTGGAGGTAATTCGTCTCCTCGGCAGCTTCTTTTGAAACCGTCTCTTTGCTATTGTATATCACCGTGTTGGGTCCAAGCATGGATTTTTTGTTTAATCCCTTGCTCAGGCTTTACCATGTTCTCTGAACTGAAATTCGTGTCTTTTAACAGTTCTGGAAAATCCTCAGCCATTACCTCTTTGAATAGCAAGTCTCGGCCTCTTGGCGCTTTCTGGAGCTGCTAGCAGATGAGTATTCTCGCTTCCTGCTCTGACCTTCCCTCTGAGCTTCCACCTCGCACGTTCTGTCCTGCATTGTACATTCTGGCAGTTGCTTCAGCTCCATCGTCTAGCCCACTGATTCCCTCCTGCACTGAGTCTATTTGCTGTTCAGCCCATGCACCGAGTTTCTCATTTCACTTATTACATTTTGCAATCCAAGAAGTTCTATTTGACTCTTTTTTTCATATCTCCCTGAACACTTTCGTAGTCTGTTTTTCCTTTTCTATGCTCTCCATTTTTTAAATTTCTTTAGAGATGGAGTCTCGCTCTGTTGCCCAGGTTGGAGTGCAATGGCACAATCTTGGCTCACCGCAACCTCTGCTTCCTGGGTTCGAGTGATTCTCCTGCCTCAGCCTCCTGAATAGCTGGGATTACAGGCAGGCACCACCATGCCCAGCTAATTTTTTGTATTATTAGTAGAGATGGGGTTTCACCATGTTGGCCAGGCTGGTCTTGAACTCCTGACCTCAAGTGACCCACCTGCCTCAGCCTCCCAAAGTGCTGGAATTACAGGCGTGAGCCACCGTGCCCGGCCTAGAATTTTTAAACTTATTTTTATTCTATTTCTAATCATTCAAACGTGAAATCTTTTGATCTAGCGTTGCACATTCGGCTTCTTCCAACTGCAACTCACTGTGGAATGTTCTCTCCTGGGTTTTGCAGTTTGAGGCTGTGGGCCTGGCGGTGTTCTGTAGGGACCCGGTAAGACCCTGATGAGGGCTTGCTCTGGCCGTGTGCCCGGGTCCACCAACCCAACACCTCTTTAGGTTAATTTCTTGGCTTGGGGTTTCTGGACCACTCCAAAACTTTGAACCCCATCCCGAGTGATCCACAGCCTAAACTGACACATCCTTAGGAAGCAATCCTTTTATCCACATTGATTGCAGAGGCCAGAACAAATGAATATCATTCTCATTTTTCTTTGCTAGAAGGTTGTCTTTTTAGAGCCCACCCTTACACTGAAGGTACAGCGTTTGAGGACTCCAGCTTGAGATGAGAGTCTCACGTGCCACCCCCAGCCTTTCGTCAGCTCAAGATAAGATAGTGTCTTCTGTTCCCTGCACAAGGCCCCCAGGTATGGGCAAAACGCCTCGGGGCGTCCAGAAGTCAGCGTTTGCTTCCTGTCTGGCGTCAGTTTCCTCTTCATTTCTGGCTCTCAGAAATTTTCCTTACTCCCTTGCAAACTTAGCTATGCATTGAATAAAGAAGTTTGTGGCAACTTGTCCTGGATTTTTAGGAGTTTTGTAGCAGAAGTCCACCTACCTCACCCCCGCCCCAGAAGGTCTGACTGTAGCAGAACAGGTCTCACCGCTTTACCAAACCATTTATTCTTCCTCTGGGCTCACAGCAGGACCGCAGCGCCAGACTCCCCTGCACTGAGCGCGGCCACGGGTCTGCATTCTGTCCGGTGGGATGTGGCTGGGAGTGGTGGGCACCATTCCTGCGCCTGGCCCACAAAACCCTCCCACACAATGCTCCATGCCCTTCCCCTTCTTCAGTGGCCTTAGAAACCTCAGGGTGACGATGGCAGAGCCATGAGATAGATGCGCCTGGGTCCCTCGTCACTGTTCACAGGAGAGCTGCCTGCCATGTCAGGGGTTAACAAGCAGGAGAAAAACCCCTGGGACCAAGGGTGTGTCAGCTGGTGGGACAGCACAGTCCACAAACCCACCGTTTGCCAGAATCAAAGCCTCTCTTTGTGATCCCACAGCTTAGTGTCACACGCAGAATAGTTGTCTGGCGTAGGGATGTCAGGAGGTTTATCTGGCCTGGATCTCAGGAGATGGGACGGCGGGTCACAGAGCCCAAGCGGCCCCTGGCACTGCAAATGGGATGCTGGTGCTGAGAAAGATTCCCCCGCTTCTTCCCACCAAGGCAGAGCTCTGGGCCAGGCCCTGCTCTGGCCGCTGAGCTCCAGACAACACAGCTGTGGCCCTGCTCTCCAGGAATTCCTAGGTAGTCGGGGACACAGGCACACACAAAGGTGGCCCTGGAACAAGAGGACAATGGCCGCAGCGGGTCTGAGGACAGAGGCCGTGTTACTCGGGCGACAGCACATTCAGGCCGAGGCTCCAGGGCCTGGGGGAGGACTAGGCCTGCTGCAGGGACCACACGGTTGACAGCACTGGAGTCAGAGCACCAGGCAGGCCTCCCCTGGGCTGGAGCAGGTAGGACTCTCGGAGCAGCCCAGCCTCGCCTGGCAGGGGACAGTGCATACTTCAGAGATGGTACGGACCCAGGGCCAGCGGAACTAGAAACTTCGTCTCCGAAGCCGTCGATGACACCTTGCCTGGCAGTCACTGGAGTCCTGGGGCCACCCACTGTGCAAACATGTCGTCGAGAAGCCATCAGAGCTCTAATGACTAGAGAGGCTCTTCTCCCAGGGATGAGGACTGCTTCCTGCAGCTGGCAACACTCCCATGACAGGCTCTGCGGTGACACAGGAGGTCCGAGGACAGGTGTCGCGACCCCCCGCTGGGAACCCGATGCACGCGGCCTTTTCTGCTTCTCTCAGCAGCCCACCAGGAGCAGGAGCAGGGCCACCAGCCTGCCGGCCGCCAAGGCTCAGGCACAGCCGATGGGCCACCACTCACACGTGCTGGAGTCAGGGTTTGAACCCAGCTGTACCCACTGATGTATGTATCAGGCTGGTTGGGCTACGGAGCCTGGTTGCTCAAACACGAATCTATATGTTTCCATGGAGGTATTTTGTGGATGTGCCTAACACCTACAATCAGTTAACTGTGAATAAAAACAATTACCCTGGATCACCTGGGTGAGCCTCTTCCAATCTGTTGAAGACCTTCAGAGGAAAACCAGAGGCTTTCCAAAAAACATAGAATTCTACCCAGAGACTGTGACATAGAAATCCTGCCTGAGAGGCCAGCCGCAGTGGCTCACGCCTGTAATCCCAGCACTTTGGGAGGCCAAGGCGGGCAGATCACGAGGTCAGGAGATCGAGACCATCCTGGCTAACACGGTGAAACCCCATCTCTATTAAAAATACAAAAATTAGCTGGGTGTGGTGGTGCACACCTGTAGTCCCAGCTACTCGGGAGGCTGAAGCAGGAGAATCGCTTGAACCTGGGAGGAGGAGGTTACAGTGAGCCGAGATCGCGCCACCGCACTCCAGCCTGGTGATCAGGTGTGACTCCATCTCAAAAAAAAAAAAAGAAAGAAAAAGAAAAAAAAAGAAATCCTGCCGGAGTTTTCAACCTGCCCTGCAGAGTTTGGACTTACCAGCTCCCACAAACACATAAGCCAATTTCCTCTCTCTCTCTATTTATATATGCACAGTTGAACAATGCAGGTTTAAACTGCACAGTCTGCATATACACGAATTTCCTTTCTCCTCTGCCACCCCTGAGATGGCAAGACCGCCCCCCAATCCTCCTCCTCAGCCCACTCAGAGTGAAGATGATGAGGACGAAGACCTTTATGATCACCCACTTCTGCATAATGACTGATGAACATGTGTTCTCTTCCTTATGGTTTTCTTCAGATTTTCTTTTCCCTGGCTTACACAGTATATAATACATTTGATATGTAGAATATGTGTTCATCAACTGTTGATGTGATGGGTAAGGCTTCCAGTCAACAGTAGGCTACCAGTAGTTAAGTTCTGGGGGAGTCAAAAGTCATATGAGGCAGGGGTTGGCGTCCCGATCCCGCATTGCTCAGGGGCCAGCTGAGTGTTTATTGGTCTGTCCCATTTCTCTGGGGGACTTCAGGGACACACCAGTGCTTGCTCCAGCCCTCCCTGCCTCCTCAACCAAGCCGCAGCCTTCTGAGAGCCTCCTGTGCACCAGACCCTGAGGCCCAGGCCCTGCCTTTCAGGAGTGCATGCCCGTTTCTGTGATGGGCTGAATATTTATGTTCCCCCAGAATTTGTATGTTGAACCCAGACTCACAGTGTGATGGTGTTAAGAGGTGGGGCTTTGGGGGCCGGGTGCAGTGGCTCAAACCTGTAATCCCAGCACTTTGGGAGGCCAAGGCGGGCGGATCACCTGAGGTCGGGAGTTCAAGACCAGCCTGACCAACATGGAGAAACCCCATCTCTACTAAAAATACAAAATTAGCTGGGTGTGGTGGTGCATGCCTGTAATCGCAGCTACTCAGGAGGCTGAGGCAGGAGAATCGCTTAAACCCGGGAGGCGGAGGTTGCGGTAAGCCGAGATCGAGCCATTGCACTCCAGCCTGGGCAACAAGAGCAAAACTCCATCTCAAAAAAAAAAAAAAAAAAAAAGAGGTAGGGCTTTGGGGTTTAGAGGAGCTGATGAATGTGGAGCCTTCATGATGGGACCAGTGTTCTCATAAGAAGAGGAAGGGAGCAGAGCTCCACAGCTGACTCCCCACATGGGCACAAGGAAGAGGTCATGTGAGGACACAGTGAGATGGCACCATCCCAAGGCCAGGAAGGGGGACCCCCCCAAGAACAGAATCTGCTGGACTCTGAGAACCATGAGATACACATGTCTGCTGTTCAATACCCAGTCTAGGGTATCAGCTCAGCTGCTGAGCTGACTAAGACCACCTCTCTAAGGATTCAGACTCACACACGATGCCAGCTCAACCTGCCCCAGAGAAGGGGGATGAAGGAAAGCCATGGAAACCACAAAAAAGGGCTTGGCTGATTCTGCCCCAAGGCTCAGTATGGCTCAAGGAAGATCTGGGTCCTCAGGAGTCTAAGTGCTTGTGGAGGTGATGGGGGAGGTGATGGGAGGTGATGGGGTGGTGATGGGAGAGATATTGGGGGAGGTGAAAGGGGAAGTGAAGGAGGAGGTGATGGGGAGTGATGGGGAGGTGATGGGGGGAGGTGATGCGGGGAGGTGATGGGGAGTGACGGGGAGGTGACGGGGAGTGAAGGAGGAGCAGGTGATGGGGAGGTGAAGGAGGATGTGATGGGGAGGTAAAGGGGAGGTGATGGGGAGTGACAGGGGAGGTGAAAGGGGAGGTGAAGGAGGAGGTGAAGGGGAGTGATGGGGAGGTGATGGGGAGGTGAAGAAGGAGGTGATGGGAAGTGATGGGAGAGGTGATGATGGGGAGGTGATGGGGAGTGATGGGGAGGTGACGGGGGAAGTGAAGGAGGAGGTGATGGGGAGGTGAACGATGAGGTGATGGGGAGGTGAAGGGGAGGTGATGGGGAGTGATGGGAGAGATGATGATGGGGAGGTGAAGGAGGAGGTGATGGGGAGGTGAAGGGGAGGTAATGGGGAGTGATGGGAGAGGTGATGAAGGGGAGGTGAAGGAGAAGGTGAAGGGGAGGTGATGGGGAGTGATGGGAGAGGTGATGATGGGCAGGTGAAGGAAGAAGTGATGGGGAGGTGGAGGAGGTGATGAAGAGGTAAAGGAGGAGGTGATAGGGAGTGATGGGAGAGGTGATGAAGGAGAGGTGAAGGGGAGGTGATGGGGAGTGATGGGGGAGGTGATGATGGGCAGGTGAAGGAGGAAGTGATGGGGAGGTGAAGGAGGAGGTGATGAGGAGGTAAAGGAGGAGGCGATCGGGAGTGATGGGAGAGGTGATGAAAGGGAGGAGAAGGGGAGGTGATGGGGAGTGATGGGGGAGGTGATGGGGGAGGTGATGGAGGAGG